>NW_020885107.1:68766-78061 GCF_003945725.1 Corapipo altera
CCTGCCTGGGCCACACAAACCCTGCCTGGGCCACACAAACCCTGCCTGGGCCACCTCAGGTACCAACTGCTGGGCCACAGACACCACAAACCTCAGGGCAACACAACCAACACTCCCTGCCCAGGGTTGGAGGCTCGGGGGAAGGGGGGGTTACTGGTAGGGGAAATGGGGTTCCTGCATTTTATGTGTTTAAGGCTCAGTCTGGGAAAGGGAAAAGGGCAGGGGAAGAAGAGCAGAAGCTCCGGCACTGCTGGAAGAAACGCTCAGCAGCAAGGCCGGGCTTAGAGCTGGGGACATGCTCCAGGAAAGCCAAGGCCAGGCTGAATTCTGGGGACACGCTCCAGGAAGGCCAAGGCCAGGCTTAGAGCTGAGGACATCCTCTAAAAGGCTGGGATTAGAGCTGAGGACATGCACCAGGAAGACCAAGGCAGACTTAGAGCTGGGGACACCCTCCAGGAAGGCCAAGGCCAGGCTTAGAGCTGGGGACACGCTCTAGGAAGACCAGGCTTAGAGTTGTGGACATGCTCCAGGAAGGCCAAGGCCAGGCTTAGAGCTGGGGACACTCCAGGAAGGCTGGGCTTAGAGGTCTCAGGGAGATGAGACACCACCTCACCATTGTCCTCGAGTGTTTCCACTTGGTCAGTTTGTTGAGGATCCTCAGCAGGTTGATGCAGGAGAACAGGTTCCTCCAGCAGAACTGGTTGTTGTCTCCAGCTTCCTGCAACAAAAGGAGAAGAGTGATTAAGGGTGACCAAGACCAAGTGTTCAGCAGCCCCACCAGAGGGGTCCTCGTGCACAAAGCCTGTGTTTTTACTGCCTGCACAAGTTTTATTCCTGCTCCTCACTGGATTTATCCTCCCTGCAGATGTTCCAGCAGAAGGAGTGGATTCTGGGAATCACCAGCTGGAAAGTGAACAAAGCCAGCAGGACATGAGCTGGGCCTTCTGGTCAGGGGTGTTTTGGTCTCCCCTAAGAACAATCTGTTTGGTGGATGGTGACACCAAACAGAATCCCAGGACTCCTGAGGTTGGAAAAGCCCTCCCAGCCCATGGATCCACCCTGGGCCCCATCCCCACCTTGGCCCCCAGCCCAGAGCACTGAGTGCCACGGCCAGGCCTTCCTGGGACACCTCCAGGGATGGGCACTGCAAACCTCCCTGGGCAGCCCCTGCCAAGGCCTCACCACCCTTTCCTTGAGGAAATTCCTCCTGGAGCTGATCAGTTCAGTGAGCTGGTCAAATATTACTGTACATATCATTTTTGAGGCCAACAAGAACGTGCTCCTGACTGGGTTTATTTAACTCTGGGATTAAAAAAGCCACTCTGAGCAAACACACTTTTGTGCCAGCAGAGGCTGTGCAGAGGTGGGGTGTCACCACACCAGGATGTCACTGGGATGTCACCAAGCTGCTGGTGGGTGCTGTGTGCTGCTCTGGGGGTGCCAGCTCATCAGGAGTGCCCAGGCCCAATCTGCTCCCTCCACACCAAGGAATTTTTCCAGACTAAGCCACTGTCCATTTCTCACACAGATGGATTTATTTGCCACCAACCCGATGTTGTCTCTAGAGCTTCAAGTAGGGGAAGGTCTTTCCATCAGGTTTATGGGAGGAGGGAACAGGCTGGAATCCCGGTTTTAAGGGGTGGATCGAGCCCCTCCCAAACACAGGGAGACTGGCAAGGAATCCAAGAGGACTGGCAAGGAATCCAAGAGCCTTTCCCATGCCAGGATGGGGGAATCCCCCAGTACCCAGCTGGGATTGCAGCCACTCCTGATCTACACCGTGTGGGGACAGCAGTTATCCCACAGGTCCCTCTTTGGGGACAGCACTGCTGAAATCCTGGGAATAAACCTCCCCCAGGAATAAAGCACAGCCACACATCGCTCTGCTGGGCCCCCAGAGCAGAATCCTCTGTCAGCAGGACTGTGGCACTCTGGGATGTTCCAATCACTCACCAGGGGGACAAAAAAAGACACTGACATTTGCCTCAAGCAGTTGGGAACGTCTAATTCCCAATAAACCCTCTCTTCCATGGGGATCCTCCCAGAGATGAGTAAAATCCAAGTTGGTTCCCACTTATTTTCTGATTAAATCGATCTCCCACGAGGAAAACATCTGTGTCTGCTGGAGGACAGCAACCTGCAACGGCTCCCAAACTGGGGACCCGGCCCCACTGGGAATATTTTCCCTAAAAAACGCTCAGTTTTCTCCTAGAGGCTTAAAACTTATTGAGAGGATTAGTGTGAGGCAGCAGAGCCCTCAGCGACCTGTCACTAGATGTCCCCATTGATCCAGGATCCAGCACCAGGACTCCCAGCCCCTGGATCTCGGAAAAAAAATAAAATCTTTCTCTCTGACGATTTTAACCTTTACACAGCAAAGGAAAACAACGCAGGGTTATGATTTTAGCAGCCAGGCACCGTTGGATCATCCCTGCCCAGACTGGGCTTGCTCAGGCTCCTTCTTAATGATTCCTGCATCATTTCGGGGCTCCACTCCCTGCTAACCCCAAAGCTTTTCCCTGCTCCGTGTCCTGTCTGAGTCCCACTCTGCCTCTGAGTTATTGCAGTTGTGAACCTGCCATAATCACTGTCTCCTCTGCAGTCTGTGTGCTTAGATATGGTCTCCATAATACTTAAGGCTCCTCTCCAGAGGGAATTGGGTTCATTCCTTAATCTGCTTGGAGGTACCTTATGAAACACGAGTGCTCAGAGCAATTTAAACCAGAGCAATTGAAGCATTTCTTAAAGCAGGAGAGTTTTGTCTTGACAGTACAAGGGGAAAAGGCCTCAGGTTGGGCCAGGGGAGGGTCAGGTTGGGGCTGAGGAGGAATTTGTTGCTGGAAAGGGTGGTGAGGCCTTGGCAGGGGCTGCCCAGGGAGGTTTGCAGTGCCCATCCCTGGAGGTGTCCCAGGAAGGCCTGGCTGTGGCACTCAGTGCTCTGGGCTGGGGGCCAAGGTGGGGATGGGGCCCAGGGTGGATCCATGGGCTGGGAGGGCTTTTCCAGCCTCAGGCATCCTGGGATTCTATTCCCTGAAAGGAAAAACGCTGAACCCACCTATTTTTACGGGGTGCCCAACACCAGCAGTGCCTCCTCCCTCCCCACCTCCCACGGCGGCTCAGGGGCAGCGACGGGAGGAACTTTCACATCAGGAGGGGGGGAAAAAAAAAGGTCTGATTTTGGAGAGGTTTGGGATGAAGAGAAAAGAAGTCAGAGGAGAGAAAACCAAAATCCTTCCCCAGCCTTTCACATCCAGCACTAGAGATCCCAGAGTCCCTGCCTGTGGTGCTTACCAGGCTTTCTGCCGTGAGCTCGGGCAGGTCATGGACCGTGCAATGAGGATAATCCAGGACGGAGACCCTGCGGAAAACAGGGAAGCAGGGAGTCATTAGGAACAGGAAAACAACTTCTGAAGATGATCCACATGATTACACCCAGCAACTGTCAAATCTTCCTTCCCTAGGCCTGGGGTTTGAGTTCCAACGGCAGCGCTGCTTCATGGAACAAGGAATTTGGGTTGGGAACAATCCCTTCTCCGGCACTGACAGGTCTCCCTCCTGCATTTCCAGCGGCACAAACATCCAAACGGGATCCCAACCTCACCACTGCCTCCCCTTGGAGCTTACATGGAGCACAGGGATCCCCCTTGGCTCCCAGGAGCATCCCCAGGGCTGTTCATAAGGACTCCAAGGGTTTGGATCCACGAAGACAGGACGGATGGGCTATTCATGGCATGTTTAAAAAGGGATAAACCCACCCAAATATACAAAATATACCATACAAAAAAAACCTCAAGATAGATCTGAGGTTAAAATCCATCAGGTTAAAATGGAGATGTCTGAGTGGCAGCAGGAAAATTCACAGTGAGGGTGTCGAGTCTTTGGGAGCCCTCCAGGCACGTGGACTTCAGAAAAGGAGTCAATGAACACCCCAAAAGTATAAATTTATATAGCATGTAAATAATTTGCCACAAATGGTTTTGGCATCACCTCTGATATTTCCTTTTGCAGCATCTCTGGAGTGGGGTCTGTGCACTGGAATGGGACCAAAGCCCACATCTGGAGTGGGGTCTGTGCATCTGAGTGTTACCAAATCCCACATCTGGAGTGGGCTCTGTGCATCAAAATGGGACCAAATCCCACATCTGGAGTGGGGTCTGTGCATCTGAGTGTGACCAAATCCCACATCTGGACTGGGATCTGTGCATCAGAATGGGACCAAATCCCACATCTGGAGTGGGGTCTGTGCATCAGAGTGTGACCAAATCCCACATCTGGAGTGGGGTCTGTGCACTGGAATGTGACCAAATCCCACATCTGGAGTGGGGTCTGTGCATCTGAGTGTGACCAAACCCCCGGGATAATTCCTTCTGCAGGGCAGTGCCTGCTGTTGGCTGTGATCTGACAAACCTCCCTGGATCAGAGCATCCAGCTGCACATCCCCCCTCACCCACAGGTGTGTGTCCTGTGGAACTTCCACCAGAGAGCAGGGGAAAGAGCTCAGTGCTCCTGGGACACGTTTTCTACCACCTTAAAGTGCGGGACCAAAAGTGGAAATGTTTCTAGCAGGGAAAAAAATCAACACCTTACTTCCTGTTTTTCCAAGTGTTCCCTCTCACACACACAAACCACACCGTGCAGGAGACACACCAGCCCACACACACAGCTGAAGAGCAACAAAAAGAGCATCAGAAAGGGAGAAAAGGGATCTTTTCACCATCCCAATGTCCCTCTGAATGGGGAAATCCCACCCTGGTGAGCTGGGGAAGTGCTGGGCTCTCTCTGTGGTGGTGCCACCAGTTCCCTGCTCAAACTGGGGCTGGTGCCTGTCTCAGATCAGCACCAAAAGGCAGTGACAACCACGTAAAAGGTGAATTTTGACAATAAAATATGGAAAAGATCAAGAGGACACTCCCCACCGGCCTTTGTGGAGCTGTGGCCCATGGGTGGCACTGGGCTGCTCCCCAGGAGGTTGAAAACAAGCCTGTTTTATTTTAGCAGGGGGTTTTAGTGAGAGGTTGGAAACCCACCCCCCATTCCTCCCATCATTGTGCCAAAGGGATTGGCTCCCTCCAGAGAATTCCTGCCCCAGAGGTCACAGGTCCTACCACACATTCCCACCAGGGTTCCTCATTCCCAAGGCCCTCCCTGCCCCGTCCCCTCTCCCCCTGGCCCAGAGGTGGCTGTACCCGTTCTTGGCAGTGATGTAGGACATGATGTTCTGGTTGAAGAACTTCAGGATCAGAGGGATGCAGTTGGCAAACACCAGGTGCTGGGACACGTACTCGAACTGGGGGAAGAGAGAGAGAAGGGAAACTGGACAGAACTGGGACAACTGGGAGCACCACAAGGGAATGGGGACGTTTCCAGCCAAGAGTAAAGCACTGCTGATGGTTTGAGACAACTCCCAGACCATCTTCCCCCCCGGCCTGTGCCGTGTCCAGCAGCTGGAAAATCCCATTTGCCAAAGGGTGGACACAGGAGCTTTGTGGCAGTGCTTTAGGAACAGCTGCACCCAAAGCAAACGTGGCTTTTCCAAACTAAAGCTCTGGTAAAACGGCATTTGGGGAAGAGGGAAGGAGGAGATGCAGCTACTACAAGAGAAAACACAATAATTCCTGCTGCTCTCTCACACTGATCCCACCTCCCTTTGAAATTTGGACTGAAAAAAGATCCTTGGCTTCGTAAATGCTTTCAGTTTTTCTCCCTCTCAAAGCATTAAATGGTATTTAAGGTCCTTTCCAGCTCAAACCATTCCACAACTCTGTGACTTTCATGGCGCTCCCTGAGAACTTTTGGCACCAAAAACTGGTGGTGCCTCACCCAAAAATCACACCCAGAGGCACAAAACCCCCCTGATTCCCCCCTGAGCTTTCTCCAGGCTCAGCTCCAGGTTCCTCCTGCCTCGGAGGAAGAAAAGAGAGGAGCTGCTCTGGAGCTGCTCTGGAGTGAGAAAAATGAGTGAGGTGACGTGGGGAAACCCAGAACAAATGTGGGACTGTCAAAATGTGGGGTTTGTTTCATTTTATCCAATCCAATCTGTGGATTTATACTTGTCCCATTGTTTCATTTTATGCAATCCAATCTGTGGATTTATACTTATCCAGTTTCATTTTATCCCGTGCAATCTATGGATTTATATTTCCCCTCAGATGAATATCAGTGGGCAGTAAATATCAGTAAATAACACAGATGGGACTTGTGCCACGCTGAAACCTTCAAAAGAAAGAAAATATTTAGAAATGCTTAGAAAGCACTGATTGTTTGACTTGCAGGACGGGTGGAGAACTGGACCACAGCTCATGTCTGTCCTGCTTTTTTGTTTTGGACCAAGGAAAGCCCTGGAGTGGGTGCAGATGGCACAAAAATCAGATTATACCTCGGTCTCTGCTGAAACTGGAGCCCCAAGAACATGATCCTGCCAAGACCCAGATTAGCTGACCTCGTTGAGGTCCTTCCCAGCCTATTTATGGTCCCTGGAGATGACACAGAGCAAAGGAAGGTCTTGCCTAACCCCCCTCCCCTTCCCCCTTCTGCCAGGGGGGCTCGTGCTCGGGCTCTGTCCTAAATTTTACCATGAGCAACCACAGCAGGAATTTTTCCAGAAGTCCTAAAGCTCCTTCCACGTGAGTGGATAAACAATGCTGCCAAAACACAGCTGAGGAACATTTCAGGCAGGTTCTCTCAGCCTGGGATAAACCCTGACCTGGAGCTGGGATGAGCACCACGGACACGTCATGGAAACCCCTCCTGGAAATCTTTTGGGAGAGGGTTTATCAGGACACACCAACTCCAAGAGCAGCCTGGCAGTGGTCAACCCTGCTGTTGGCTCACCTGGTAGATGTGGTTGAGCTTGAAGTGCTTGAGGAGCAGCAGCAGCGAGGCCGAGATGCTCTTGACGATGATCTCCTTGTGCCTGTTCACGTCGATGCCCAGCTTCATGCTCTGCAGGACGGTGACACTGGGAGGGAGGGGATGGAACAGGGGGTGTGGGAATCATAGAATCATAGAATCAGCTGGGTTGGAAGGGACCTCCGAGGTCATCCAGCCCAACCCTTGATCCAACCCCGCCGTGGTTCCCAGCCCATGGCACTGATGCCACATCCAGTCTGTCCTTAAACACCTCCAGGGACGGAGAATCCCCCACTTCCCTGGGCAGCCCATTCCAGTGGCTGAGCACCCTCTCTGCAAAGAAATTCTTCCTGATATCCAACCTAAACCTCCCCTGGCACAGCTGAAGACCAAACCCTCTTGTCTTGCTGATCCCTGCCTGGGAAAAGAGCTCAACCTACCCCCGGCTCCCCCCTCCTGTCAGGGAGTTGCAGAGAGTGAGGAGGTCTCCCCTGAGCCTCCTCCTCTCCAGGCTGAGCCCCCCCAGCTCCCTCAGCCTCTCCTCACAGCACTTGTGCTCCAGTCCCTTCCCCAGCCTCGCTGCTCTTCTCTGCCCCTGCTCCAGCCCCTCCAGGGCCTTCCTGAGCTCAGGGCCCAGAGCTGGACACAGCACTCCAGGGGTGGCCTCACCAGTGCTGAGTCCAGGGGCAGAATCACTTCCTTGGACCTGTTGGCCACACTGTTCCTGAGCCAGGCCAGGATCCACTGGCCTTCTTGGCCACCTGGGCACACTCTGGCTCCTGTTCAGCCTCCTGTCCAGCCCAACTCCCAGTTCCCTTCCTGCCTGGCTGCTCTCCAGCCCCTCTGGCCCCAGCCCGTGGGGCTGCAGGGGGTTGTTGTGGCCAAAGGACAGGACTCTCCTTGTTGTGGGAACAAGGAGGACTGGGGAGCTCAGGTTCATCTGGACAAGCTCGGTGGGAACAGGGACCCTTCTCTTCCCCCCGGGACTCCCGTTCCCATCCGCGCTTCCCGGTGACACCAAAGCACGTTAAAAAAAAAAGGGGGGGGAAAAAAAGCGGATTTCCCTCCACCAGCACTCCCAGGGGATGGGTATGAAGGACACCTTCCATATGCTGATGTATCTTTATGATTTGGGTCGATTAGCAGGGTTTTATCATTTGGGTCCTTTTTCAATCAGAGCACAGTGGCTGCCGACCGCGCCGGGATTGTCGCGCTCCCGAAAATCCAACGGCACTTCCCTGGCTTCCACCACACCTCGCCACACAGACACCCCCAAACCTGGAGCCCCCCAGAGCCAGCAGCAAACCCCAGCTCCAGCTCGGCCCAAGGCTCCAAGGCCCAGCAGTGATGAAGGGGATGAGGGGGATGAGGGGCCCCTGGGCAGCACTCACGGCATCTCCTCGGGCAGCACGTCCGCCAGGATGTTGATGGAGTCAGTCTTGGCTTTGGAGGTGGGGGCAGCAGCCAGGAGGATCTTCAGCAGGGCTATCTGCAGGAGAGGGAGGGGTGCTGGGCAGGGGTGGTCCCGGGAAGGGAAGTCCTTCCTTCTCCTCCACGTGCTGAAGCTGGACAACTTCAAGCCAGCTCTACCAGAGCACACCCAACCTCTCCTTTTATCCCTCGGGAACACAGGCCAAGGGTGGGGATCATGGCAGCTCTGAGCTGAGCTTAAGGCATCACATGCACCTCAGCTCTGCTGGTGTGGATAAAAGAAACAAAGGACACCTGGAATAGTTTTGGGCTCCCACCAATGTGGAGGACTTTGTTCCTTGCTCCCAATCCTCTGCTCACATCCTCTTTTCCAACCACTGACCACGTCCCTGGGTGCCTACCCCCCCTCCTCCTCTGAATCCCTCCCCTCAGGCTGTACTTTCCACCCAGCTCTGCTCTGGATCCCCACCAAAATCTCACCATCCGAGTCCTGACCACACCCCAGCCATCCTGTGCCGAGCTCTGCAGCGCCCAGACCAGCTCCCACCACTCCCCACTCCAAAGCTCTTCCTTCCTTTCGGTGGCCTTACCATGTACTGGGGGAGGTTGTACAACATGGCTCGATACAGGACCTCACAGGGGGTTTCTTGGACTTCCTCTTCCCCCTGTCGCAGAGAAACAGTAGAAAACAAGGGGAAAATGAAGTAAAACAAAAAAAAAAAAAAGAATTCCTGGATTCCTCTGACACACCTCGGTCTGGTGATGGGGGGCAGCAGCTTCTTACCAGAGACATGGGGCACTTCTCCAGCTCCTCCTCATTCTTGATCTGGACATCTGAGATGGAGACGTACTTGTGCTGGAAAAACCCCACACAGAGGCACAGCAATGTCACCACCCAGGGAGGGGACAGCCAGCGATGGCAGCAGGCACTGCTCCCAGCAATATCCCAGTTATATCCCCAATATCCCAGTTATATCCCCAATATCCCAGTTACATCCCCAATATCCCAGTTACA
>NW_020885107.1:78071-82030 GCF_003945725.1 Corapipo altera
CCAGTTACACCCCCAATATCCCAGTTACACCCCCAATATCCCAGTTATATCCCCAATATCCCACACACAGAGAACTCCTGTGGGACGTCCCCCTGTCCCTCACACCTCCTGCCTTCGATCACTTCCACCCACTCCTCCTGGGATCTTTGGGTAAATGGAGAGGGACAATCACCTCCAAAAGACCACCCAGACCTGACACAGGGTCCTTTGACCCCTGGAGGTGCCTCCCTCTCCACCTGGAGCCGAGGTTGGCCGTGCTTCCCACTGGGAACTGCACCGCTTTGGGCTGTGTGTGTCCAAACCCAACCCTGGAAGCCTGTTGCCTTCAAAACTCCAGGCAAACACTCCCCAGGGAGCAGGAATGCTACACCATGGACAAAGGGAAGGTAAAAATGCTGGATAGTCTGCTTGGAATTGCAGGGAGGACTCAGTTTTTCATTTTTTTGCCCTGTAGGAAGCTCCAAAAGCTTTTCCTGCTATAACTAACAAGGAGGATCTTCTTACTCCCTCCAGTCACTGTGTTTCAGCCAGAGGTTATCCAGGAGGATCCCACACCACACGAGGATATCCCAAGTGCTGTGCATGGATCCACCACCTCACCTGCTTCAGGGTCTTCACACTTTCATGGATGGGCCGTGGGAGCCCGATCAGGGTCTCGGTGTCCCTAGGGAGGGGGAAAGAAGGGGAGTAAGGGTTATATGAGGTGAAAGAGGGAGCCTGGAGTCTACTGGACACATCCCAGAGGGGTCAGGAACCGGGAGAGGGGTTGGCATGAGCTGCCCACCCTCCCACCTCCTCCCCAGTGAAGTTCCTCCAAGAAAGGAGCAAAGTCGGGGTGAGGAATTGGGGTGAAACCAGATGAAATGAGGGCTGGGCTGGAGCCAGCCTGAGCCCAGCACTGCCCCTAAACCTGACTGTCCCCCTCTGGGCCCGGCCCAGGATGGCTCTGCACCCACAAACTGGGTCATTTCCTGAGGACACCAAACTGTTCCAGCTCCCTCCGCATCAAACCAGTCCCAGCCTTGGGCCAGGGGTCTCTCACTCCAGCTCTCATTTTTAACAGAAAGAGGCCCTTGGGGAGTAGTGTCTCCAAGAACAGGTTTTTCCAACGCTGCTTTCACTGCTGCAGCCTCGAGCTGGGAAAACCTGAGCTCTGTGGACACCTCCCGTGCACTGACTGGGATCTACAGGACAGGTTTTGTGGACACAACACTCACTGTCCCAGCGTGAATCCGATGAATTTGTTCCTGCTTGCTTCCAGGAAATGCTCAATGTCCTTCTGCCTGATGGAGCAGAGGAGAAACAAAGAACAAGGAGGAGGTTGGAAAACGGATCAGAGCCTTGGATTGGTTTCTGGAGGTCTCGTCAGCAATGGGAAAAGCCACCCTTGGTTGGGAGCAGCACGGACCAAACCCATTTGTATTTGCTGTGCAGCTCCACTTCTCCATGGGAAAGTAAACAGAGAGGAATTCTCTACAACCAGCACCTTTTCCTGCACCTCCCGTGCTCCTCCCACAGGCATCTCCAAGGAGCATCTGCTCGCTCTGAGTGAACAAATGTTGTCTCTGTGGTCTGTCAGAGCTCGTGCTGCTCCCAGGGCAGGCCAGCATCTCGTCCACCTTGGGCATTTTCATGGGAACTGGACAGGATCAGTGGGACACGAGCCAAGGGTCTCATGGGCAGAGAAATCCAGCTGGATTTCCAGGCAATGGCCAAGGAAAACAACAGGAGGTTGCTGAGGAGGAGCTGAGAGCGTTGAGCGCCGTGGAGATCCACGTGGGAAACAATTCCTGCCGTGTCCCTCTGGATGGACCAACTTAACCCTGTCACTGCTCCCCCGGCAGAAATATCTCTTTGCTCCCGTGTTTTAAAGGCACCAGGTTAAATCCAGGCTTTGGGCAAATGGCAACAACCCTCAGATGGATCTGAGGGCAGAGGTTTGCACCCTCTTTTCCTGACATTCCCTCAACACCACGTGCAGGTCTGAGGGAGGGAAGGCACCGACTCCTTTATCCTTGGATGTTTTTCTCCACCGCTCAGGAAGGTGCCACCTGGCCACACAAGAGTCCAGCTCCACAAGGAAGCTGTCAATCATTGACCAGCTCCCCAGAGGATCAGTTGAGGACCTTGCCCTTCCAAGATCCACCGGAGCCAGCTGGGGAAGCTGACCCTGCTCCAGCACAGCCTCCATCCCAGCACAACCCGGGACGTCCACAGTGGAAATGCCACTTCTTGGCCAAGCTTGGTTTCAAAACCCTGGGGAAGAGCTCAGCTAAGCCCAGCCCAGAAAGAACCAAACGAGACGAAACGAGGAGTGGAATCCCCTCAGTTCAACTCGCCAGGAAACTTCCCATGGGCTGACGTGGGGATGAATTCCAGGGCAGGGGAGCCGGGGAGGGTGGCAGTGACACTGGGGGGGGGTTACCTGACTTTGGGGGCCCAGGGCAGCCCCTTGGGGAAGGACACCCTCTCGATGGGCAGGCGCTGCGGGGGCAGGGGGGGGACGATCGTGTCCCGCTCCATCAGGTCCAGCTCCCCCTCGATCCCGCTGTCCACGTCGTCGTTCTCCTCCTCCTCCACTCCTGCCTCGTCGTTCTTGAAGGGGTCTCTCTCGTTGTAGATGTCCAAGCTGTCCTGCTTCACCAGGGGCTGCAGCACGAGGGGGAGGAGGAACCCAAGTCACTCCGTGGATTTTATTTCCCTGCCAGCTGTCACCACCAGATCTCCCCATCCTGGAAGGATCAAGCTCCCAGGTGTTCCTCGGGGGAGGATTTCCCTCCTAGCCTGGCCTGGGTAAGGAATAACTCCTTCTGTACCTCTAACTTTGCAGCTCTAGGACGTGGGACCCCATTATCCACCTCAACTTCTGGAGCTTCCACCCCACATCTCTGCCCTCACAAAAGGCATTTCATCCTCAGACCACAGCACAGCAACTCCAGGAGAGGAGCTAAAAACAGAAACCTGCTGGGAGCAGTTTGCTCCTGGGGGTTATCAGCCCTTTGCCAGAGGGTCAGGATGTCCTCTGGTTTCCTCTGGACAACCCCACCAGGGGCTGAGCTGCCACAACAGAAACTGGGGGGATGGAAAACTGGACATGGCCTGGCCATGTGTCCTGAGAGCCCCAAACCCAACTGTGCCCTGGGTTGATCCCACAGGGAGCGTGGGCAGCAGGGCAGGGGGGGATCCTGCCTCTCTGCCTCCTCAGGGGAGACTCACCCCCTCCTGTAGAGCTGCTCCAGCCCTGGAACAACAGCAGGAGGACGTGGAGCTGCTGGAGAGAGTCCAGACAAGGCCCTGGAGCTGCTGCCAGGGCTGGAGCCCCTCTGCTCTGGAGCCAGGCTGGGAGAGCTGGGGGGGTTCCCCTGGAGAAGAGAAGGCTCCAGGGAGAGCTGAGAGCCCCTTGCAGGGCATAAAGGGGCTCCAGGAGAGCTGGAGAGGGACTGGGGACAAGGGATGGAGGGACAGGACACAGGGAATGGCTTCCCAGTGCCAGAGGGCTAGATGGGATATTGGGAAGGAATTGCTGGTTGGGAGGGTGGGGAGGCCCTGGAATGAATTTCCCAGAGAAGCTGTGGCTGCCCCTGGATCCCTGGAAGCATCCAAGGGCAGGTTGGAGCAACCTGGGATAGTGGAAGGTGTGGGTTGGAACCGGATGGATCCCTCTCAGCCCAAAGCATCCCAGCAGGACGTGGTGGTTCCTACCCTGCGGCTGCGGTGGCCCCGCTTCTGCTGCTGCTGCTGCTCCACGAGCTCGATGGAGTAGGTGGGAGGAGAGGCCGCCCTCATGCTCCGGACCACCTGGATGCTGTCCTCGGGCAGGGGGGGCAGCCCCAGCTCCTCCCGCCGCCGCACCTTCATGGCCTGCAGGGCCTCGAACCCGCCCAGCGTGAACTGGGGACAGAGGAGAGGTCACTCAGCAGGGACACACATCCCATTGCTCAGCAGGGACACACATCCCA
>NW_020885107.1:82040-85617 GCF_003945725.1 Corapipo altera
CTCAGCAGGGACACACATCCCATTGCTCAGCAGGGACACACATCCCACCAGGAGCACAGGTTTCCAGGGAGCAGCACGTTGGGGGATCAAACTGGGGGGCTGGAGACACCTTGCCACTGGTTCATCCTCCAGATTTCTCCCCCACCCCACGTCCTCTGAGTGCTCGGCCCACCCTGATCCCAGGGAGCTGAAGACACCACACCACTGGTTTGTTCTCCAGGCTGAGGGATCACTTCTCCCCCACCCCACGTCCTCTGAGTGCTCAGCCCATCCTGATCCCAGAGGAACCTGCCCTGTGTCAGCTCCCCGTGTATCCCAAATAACCTCGTTGTGGTCGGGTCCAACAGTGGGGAACGTCCAGGCTGCAGCAGCACTGTTCCAAAGCAAAATGCTTCTGGAAAAAAGGAAGGGTTTGCACTCACCAGGAGCACCTTCCAGAGCAGGAGCAGGACCTTCTTCATGGGGAAGTGTGGAGCGTGGCCGCTGCAGAACTTGGTCACCATCGTGAAGAGCAGGAGAGCAAACGGCTCCTCCGTGTGCACAGGGAAACCTGTGGAGAGAGGGAGCAGGAACGGCTCCGGAGCTGATCCCTCCTCCCCGGGCTCTCCCCGCCAGCCCAGCAGAGCAAAGGGACCTCGAGAGGGCACAGTGGGTTTGTGGCTCACTCAGCTCCATCCTGAAGGTCTCCCGGCAGGTTTTCCACTCGGGCGGATCCGCCTCCTGCTCCACACGGATGTTCTCCACCATCAGGTACATGACACTGAGCAGGACCCTGCGGGGACAGCAGGCAGGTGAGGCGTGCCCCTTGTCCCCAGGGTTGTCCCCCCCATTGTCCCACCCTCTCCCATGCCAGGGGGGTACCTGAGCTCCGTGCTGTCGGCCAGGGAGATGGCCGGTTTCCGCAGGGCGCTGCTGCAGGCCTGGCTGTTCCTGCAGGGAATGGCACGGGATCGGCGCCAGCCTCGCCTCATCCCGACCCACAGCCAATGGCTGAGCCCAGGAACACCTGGGAACACCGGGATGGGGGACCTGACAGGGCTGTGGGACCCCCCTGGGCATCTGTGAGGAGCAGGAGGAAGGAGAGGGGGAGGAGGGCAGGGAGGAAGAAAGTGAAGAGGAGAAGGGTGAGGAGAAAGAAGATGGAGATTTGGAGATGAAGGTGAGGAGGATGAGGACAAAGAAGGTGAAGAAGAAGAGGGTGAGGAGGATGGAAGAAGAAGGCGGGGAGGATGAAGAGAAAGCAGATGAAGAGGAGGAGGGTGAGGAGGATGGGGAGAATGAAGATGAAGAGGAGGATGGGAAGAACGAAGGCGAGGAGAAGGGAAGAAGGGAAGAAAGGAGATCATAGGACCACAGGATCATTCAGGTTGGAAAAGCCCCCTGAGATCATCGAGTCCAAGAAGAGGAGGGTGCTGAGGGCAAGAGGAAAGCACAGGGTGAAGCAGAGGACAGGGAGGGCGAGGAGGGTAAGGGCAGTGCGGGTCCCTCACTCGATCTCCATGTTGAGCAGCTCCAGGAAGGCGGAGAAGGTGCCCAGGCGGTACAGGAGGAAGCTGTTGTGCCGAGACCAGTGCAGGACATCGCCCTCGTTATCACAGTCCCCAAACACACCTGGAGAGGAGCAACCCCAGAGACAAACCCTTGTTGGGGAGGATCTGCCTTGGAACCCCTGGAGACCCCAGGAAGGAGCTGCCAGCCCAGCATGGTCCCGGGAGAAGGGTTCTCCTGAGGTTCTCCCAGGGCCCCTGGCAGCAGAGACAGGGACATGGTGCTTACCCTGTGCCAGGTAGAGGATGGCCCGGGCCACCCGGAGCCTCCTGTCCCTGTTGACCACCTCCAGCCCGTCCAGCAGGCGCATGACAAAGGCCTTCTGCTGGGCCCCGTCCAGCTCCAGCCACCTCCTGCCTGGCACTGGGGGAAGGACACGACCACCAGCCAGGGGCTTCCCTGAGGGTCCTGCTCCCACCCCGGGGGGCTGCCCCGGGCCCAGGGCTGGTACCTTGAGCGTGGAAATCCTCCTCGAAGCATCTCCTGTTGTGGCTCAGCTCGGGCTCCTCGGTGTAGCTGTAGAGCTCTGGTGGAGAAAGGGATCAGCAGGGACGTGGAGGGGCTTCATCCTCCTCCTCCTCGCTGCCAAATTCCTCGTGAAGCTTCCAGGGAGACACGGGACAGAGACCTGAACTGACCCCTGAGCTCTCCTGCAGCTCCAGGGGGCACCTTGGGACACCCAGTGCTGCCAAAGTCATCATGTCCATCCCCATGTCCGGGCTGAGCTGTTCCCACACCCCTGCTCCAGCTGCATTTCCAATGTCATTGGGGGTTTTCTTTTGGGGGAAGTAATTTTAAGTCAGTTAAGGCAGTTTGGGAGGGGGGGAATGCAGGAACACCCAGGCAAGACCTGCACTGACTCCACAGCCAGCAGCTCGGGCATTCTGGGATCTGAAAACAGGGGCTGGACTTGGAGGGACACAGTTGTTCTTCATAATCCCTACCTGTCCCTATAGAATCCCTACTTGTTCCTAGAGAATTCCTACTTGATCCTAGAGAATTCCTACCTGTTCCTAGAGAATTCCTACCTGCTCCTAGAGAATCCCTACTTGCTCCTAGAGAATCCCTACTTGCTCCTAGAGAATCCCTACCCGTTCCTAGAGAATCCCTACCCGTTCCTAGAGAATCCCTACCCGTCCCTAGAGAATCCCTGCCTGACCCTAGAGAATCCCTACCCGTTCCTAGAGAATCCCTACCTGTTCCTAGAGAATCCCTACTTGTTCCTAGAGAATCCCTGCCTGACCCTAGAGAATCCCTACGCATTCCTAGAGAATCCCTACGCACTCCTAGAAAATTCCTACCTGTTCCTAGAGAATCCCTACCTGATCCTAGAGAATTTCTACCTGTTCCTAGAGAATTTCTCCATGTTCCTAGAGAATTTCTCCATGTTCCTAGAGAATTTCTCCATGTTCCTAGAAAATCTCTACTTGATCCTAGAGAATTTCTACCTGTTCCTATAGAATTTCTACCTGTTCCTATAGAATTCTTACCTGTTCCTATAGAATTTCCACCTGTTCCTAGAGAATTCCTACTTGTTCCTAGAGAATTCCTAACTGTTCCTAGAGAATTTGTACTTTTCCCCATAGAATATCTACCTGTTCCTATAGAATATCTACCTGTTCCTATAGAATTCTTGCCTGTTCCTATAGAATTCTTACCTGTTCCTATAGAATTCTTACCTGCTCCTAGAGAAATTCTACCTGTTCCTAGAGAATTCTTACCTGTTCCTATAGAATTTCTACCTGTTCCTATAGAATTCTTACCTGTTCCTAGAGAATTCTTACCTGTTCCTATAGAATTCTTACCTGCTCCTAGAGAATTCTTACCTGCTCCTAGAGAATTCTTACCTGTTCCTAGAGAAATTCTACCTGTTCCTAGAGAATTCTTACCTGTTCCTAGAGAATTCTTACCTGTTCCTAGAGAAATTCTACCTGTTCCTATAGAATTCTTACCTGTTCCTAGAGAAATTCTACCTGTTCCTAGAGAATTCTTACCTGTTCCTAGAGAATTCTTACCTGTTCCTAGAGAA
>NW_020885107.1:85717-88190 GCF_003945725.1 Corapipo altera
ACAGCGCTGAGCAGCACCGCGGGGGACTGAGATGATCCCGCAGGGGAGGAGGGAGGATCCCTCGCGCAGGAAATGTGCTTTTGCCAGGGCAGCTCGTGCAGCTGAGGCAGCCGGAGCTAAAAATAACCCCCCCCTTTGCCAGGACACATTTGGGGCCGCGAGGTTAAGGGGCAGGAGCGGCAGGAAGACACGGGACAAGGACACAGCGCCCGTGTGACCAAAGGTGACCCCGGCAGCCCGCGCTGTGCCACAGGGACAGCGCTCCCTCCTCCCGCCGCTCCCGGGGCGATGCGGGGAGAGCCCCGTGTCCCCACAGTGCCCCTGCTCGTCCCCGGGGAGCGAGCGGCTCTCTATTAATAACCCCCGATGACACCGCTCCGCATCCATCCCCCAGCCCGCCGGGATTCGCGTCCTCCCTCCCCGCCTGTTAAAAACAGCAGCGCCGCCCCCCCCCCCCCCCCCCCCAAAAAAAAACAAAACCAAACGCGCTTCACCTGCCAGCTCGGCGCCGTGCCCGTCGGCATCCCCGTACTCGAACTCCAGGTTGGGACAGTCCACGGAGCCCTGCGGGGAGCGGGACGGGGGGAGCGGGGCGGGCTGGCACATCCCTGCGGGAATTCCGGGAGGCGCCCCCGGCTCTGCTCCAAAGCTCCCCCCGCGGGGCTCGGGCACCCCGGTCGTGCCGGGAGGCTTCAAAACCCCTCGGAAATGCGGCGGGCGAGGGTAAAAATGGCAGTTCCCGAAGAGCCCGGGGGGAAGCAGCGGCAGGACCCGGAGCGCCGGCGGATGTTGGATGCGTTATTTCAGAGCCCCCCCCAAAACCCAGCCTGGGGCTGGTTCCGAGCAGGAACCCCCGGGAGGACTTGGCTCCACCCTCGGCGCCCCAGAGCCGGCAGCTCCCGGGGCCGGGCTCTGCCTCTTGGAAGCCCTCGGTGCGGGTTTATCCCCCTCCTCCCCCGCGGAGGAAGGAACTGGAGCGTGAAACTCGGCCCGAGGATCCCGGCGGGGCGGGGAAGGGGCGGCCGCGGCCACACGGACCCGGCGCCGACCCCCCGGGAAGGGACCGCACGGATGGGTAATTAACCCAATTAACGTGATTTCCTCCTCCCGAATCCCGGCGTCCCCCCTCGGAGGCCGGGCTGGAGCTGCTGCGCGTCGCCGCCCTTAATATTGATGAGCCGGGCTGAGCCCGCCTGCACCAGAAACGCCGGATTCTCACCCAATTTCGGCAGCCCCGAGCGAGGGTCGGGGAGTTAAAGCCGCTGAGGAATTCGGCCGAGCGCGTGCAGCCCTAATCCGCTTGGAGAGGCCGGGCCGGAGGGGTGGGGGGGGGGGAAGCAAACCCCAAATTCACGAGCTTGGACACCGTCCCCCAGGAAAAGGGACCCTTTTTTTTGGGTCAGGGAGACGCATCTCTTGGGTGGGGGAGCCAAATCTTCCCGTCCTGTGCTATGGGGACCCCGCGGGGGCTTTTACGGGGAGCCGGGACAATGTCCCGGGCTGGATCCTGGTGATTGATCCCGGTCCTGCTTCCCCAGCCCGGCACCCAGAGCAGCCCAGGGGGGCTCGGTGGTTCCTCCCCGCCCCGGGGTTTTTCGGGCAGGAGGGGTGAAGGGTTAGGGGGGGAACTGTGGCCTCCGGACCGTGGTGAGAGGGGGATAAGTGGGTGCCTGGAGGGTGCGGGAGAGCTCAGGGTCCAACTGGGACCCCAAAACTCTGGCGCCGCTCTGGGAGTGGGGCAGGGATGTGGCAGTGCCGGAGCTTAGCTGGGATCCCAAACCCCTGGTGCCAGCTCTGGGAATGGGGCAAGGAAGAGCCGGTGCCGGGGCTTAGCTGGGATCCCCAAACCCTTCTGCTGGATGTGAGAGTGGGGCAGGGAGATGCCGGTGCTGGGGCTCAGCTGGAAACCCCAAACCCTGCTGCTGGAGCTGCCAGCGGGGTGAGGATGTTCCAGTAGCGGGGGCAGCCCCCCGGGGACCGGGGCTGGGCACCTCCCGCCCGCTCAGGACCCCTCTAAACCCGAGGTCGGGGTGAGGACCCCCCCCCTTCCCCAAGTCCGAGAGCTCCGCCAGCCCTGGATAAAGCCCCTCCCGCAGGAGCCCCCACGGCGGGGCAGGGACCCCCCCCCCCAACCCGTGCGAGGTGCCCTCGGCGGTGCCCCCCGCCCGTACCTCGGACTCCTTGCGCTGGGTCCTGAAGAGCTCGCGGCCCTTGGGCTGTGTCTGCGCGGGGGGCTGGGGCTGGGGCGGTGCCGGGCGGGCCCGGCCGGGTCCCGGTGCCGGTGCGGGGGTCCCGCCGCCTCCCGCCGCCTCCATCGCTGTCACTGCCCCGCCGAGCACGTGGGGCCGGGACAGGGACACGCCCCCGCCACGCCCCCCACGCTCCCATTGGTCCGCAAGGCTGGGGGCGGGGCAAAATGGACACGCCCCCCTCACCGTCATTGGCCAGTGGGGGAACGGGGGGCTGGGAATGG
>NW_020885107.1:88290-95208 GCF_003945725.1 Corapipo altera
TATGGGGTGTCCCGGGGGTCATGGAATGTTGGGGAGGGGGCCTTGTGGGGTGTCCCGGGGGTCATGGGGGCGTGGAATTTTGGAGGTGTCCCGGGGGTCATGGGGTGTCCCGGGGGTCATGGAATGTTGGGGACGGGGCGTTATGGGGTGTCCCGGGGGTCATGGGGTATGGAATGTTGGGGAGGGGGCGTTATGGGGTGTCCTGGGGGGTGATGGGGTGTCCCGGGGGTCATGGAGTTGGGGAAGGGGCATTATGGGGTGTCCCGGGGGTCATGGAGTATGGAATGTTGGGGAGGGGGCGTTATGGGGTGTCCCCGGGGTCGTTGGGAACGTGGAATGCGGTGATGGGGTGTCCCTGGGCATGGAATGCTGGGGAAGGGGGTTATGGGGTCCTTGGGGTGTTGGGGTGTCCTGGGGGTGCTAAGAGCATGGAATGCTGGGAGGAGGGGGGCTGTGGGGAGTCCCTGGGATGCTGGGAGCGGGGGATGCTGGGGAGGGAGGTATGGGGTGTCCTTGGGGTACTGGGAACATGAAGTGTTGAGAAGGGGTTATGGGGTGTCCTTGAGGTGCTGGGAGCACGGAATGGTGGGGAGGGGGTGTTAAAGGATGTCTCTGGAGTGCGGGGAGCATGGAATGCTCCAGGAGGGGTGGTTATGGGGTGTCCCTGGGGTGCTGGGAGGACGGAATGCTGGGGAAGGGGGGTTATAGGGTGTCCCTGGGGTGCTGGGAGCAGCCTGTGGTGGCTGGAACAGGGGTGGGACAGAGGGACTCCCACCCCTCCCTTTCCTCTTCCACGCCCAACACGGGGGGTTGGTGGTTTTGGGGTCACTGGGGAGGTGCTGGAGACCCCTTCTTGGTGCTGCCCGTGTCCTGTGTCCTTCCACAGCCACTGGAAAACGGGGAACCCCAAGCGCGGGGGTGGGAATGTCCCTGTGCAGCGGGGAGGGGACGGGGCAGGGGAGATAACGGGATTTTTCCGGCACCACTTCCCCAAGGACACAACGGCACCGGAGCCAAAACAGCTCCGGCTGCCCCAAGGACGGGTGGAGCTTCCCCAGCCGGGATTATCCAGCAGCACTGGGAGCTCAGGGCTTTGGGAACAATCCCAAATCCCACCTCTCACCCCCAAACCCCCTCCCCCCCCACCGTGTGCTCCCAAAGGACGCCCCGGGAGCAGCCGAGTTTTCCCATGTTTTATTTGTGTTTTGAGATTACAGAGTCTTTATTGCTGATCTAATACAATCACTCAGACATTAATATTTAAAACATCCTTTTGAAATGTTACGGGTGCGACGGTTCCGTTCCCTCCCTGCTGATGACGGGTTTTGCTTTGTTATTCCTAAAAGTTCAGGACAGAATTAAATTTCCTTTATTTCATTCCTTATTTTGCTGGTGTTACCTAAAAATCTCCTTTTTTTTTTTTTTTTTTTTCTAAAGTTTTGGAAAAAAAAAAAAAAGGCGTTACATTTTAAAAAACAAAACAAAAAAATAAGATAAAAGAAACCAAACCCCATTAACATTTAATTTAGAGATGATCACAGGATATGATTCCAGGTTGATTAGGAAAAAGCCAAGCGAGCCAAGAAGCTTTACAGGAGCAGCAGAACACGGAGAAGAGTTTGGAGAATCGAGGTGGGGAAGGCCAGGTGGGATTTTATTACTGATATTTTCATTATTTTTCCCCCTTCTTATCTACCTGGAAGATGAAACGGGCACGGAGGGATCCGTGGATCAGCAGCACCACTGGCTGTGGCACAAGCGATGGACACGGGGCGGGAAGTGGCAGCCGGAGCTGCTCCAGAGGGTCCTGGGGGTGGAGAGAGGTTTTCCCGGGGTGGGTGGGACACCTGCTCTTCCAGGAGCTGCTCCCACGTGGCCCCACGACCGCCTGTCCCCTTGTCCAGGAGCAGATTCCAGGTGGGGCCTCTCTGGGAGCTCGGGGCTGACACAGACCAGGGCGGATCCGGCGCTGGGAGAGACCCGGATGGGACATTTCCAATGGCTCAGGGGACTCTTCCCCAAAAAAATCTCAGGATCTGGATAAAACTCGTGGGCAGAGATGACTTCAAGTCTGTGGTTCGAGGTCAGTCTGTGAAGAAGCTCCTCAAAGCCTTAAGGTCTCCTCAGAGCCTTCTAAAAGCCCTCAAAGCCTGAACATCTTCCCAAGGTCTCCGGAGGGTCCTCCCAAGGTCTCCCAGAGGTCTTCCCAAGGTCTCCCCGAGGTCTCCCAAGGTCTCCAAAGGTTTTCCTTCCAGGTTTTGAGAGAATTCAGAGACAAACTTGGAATATGCTGACACAGGGAACGTTTGCTCCAAAGCTCACGACCCGAGAACCACGAGAAGAACTTGGATGCCGAGACCGTAATTCCACAGTTTTTCCTTCCTTGTGCGTGAACGAGCTGCCACAAAAGGGGTTTTTCATGATGGCAAAGAAGCCCAGGAGGACAAAACACGACTCTGTAGCTGATGAGAGACTCGGGAACCAAAGCAGCAGCCAGGGGATAAAAGGGTTTGTGCTCACGGGGTCGGGCAATTTTATTTTAGACGGATCATGTTCTCCACATGGATAACGAAGGCGACTTGGGAAGTCACCTTGGGAAGTGTGTCAGCGCTCCAGAGGGACATCCTGGGATAAAGCAAGGAACTATGGCCAATTTATTCTCCCTCAGCTCTGATGCTTCAAGATCTGAGGCGACTGAAGGGTTTCAGTGACACTGAATCCATGTGGAGGATCCTCCACCAGACGTCTCATCCACTCCAGGGGGGGGGTGTTCCCAGATCCATAAATAAAGTAATGAAATAATCAACCCAGAAAAGAAAACTCCAAACACTTCCAACGAGGACTGAAACACAGCTGGAGAAAGCCCTGGTGTGGACACGGGTCCCTCCCCAGCCGGGATGTCCGGGGAGCTCTGCCTGGCTTGGGAAGAGCTCCCAGTGCATGAGCAGCATCTGCCGGGGGAGCTCTTCCAGCAGCACAGCGGGATCTGCCCCGGCCCCCCCCGGGAACACGGCTTTGGTTGATCCAGAGAGGTTGGCACTGGGAACGAGAGCAGCAGGAAAACGCTGCGGAGCTGCGGGAGCGGCGGGAGCGGCGCTGGGCTCTGCCCGCCCGGCTCCTCCTGCCGTGGGGCTCTCCCTGCCCGGACCCTTCCCCACAGCTTCCAGCAGCGCTAAGGCGACGTTCTCCACAGGATTGGTGGCACCAGCCCCCGGAAAGTTCCACAGCACGGACGAGAGGCTTCTCCAGAGGGATCCACCGGGGCGGCTCCGGACGGGCGGCAGCATCCGGCCACTCGCCAGAGCCCGGAGAGAACGAGGGTTTTTTTGGCTTCGTCATCAAACAGCAGGAGAAATGCAAACCCATCCCGGGATCCCGCGCCGCTGGAAGAAGCGCTGGGACCAACGTTGACTTCCAAGTCGGACCCCGTGGCTCCATCGGCGACAAGGGACCGTCCCACGGCTCGATCCCACCAGCTCCTTCCTCATCCTCCCCAGCCCCGAGAAAGAACGAATCCAAAGAGGAAAACGAAAGGAACGGAGAAGAAATCCAGCGTGTCCCAGTCCCGCGGCAGCACGAACACCAGTGGCAGAGGCCGCATGAACAGTATCCTAATTTAATAAATAAATAACCTAAAACACACGGTGACTACGGAGCAAGCCCGGCTCGAGCGTGGGAAGCTTGCGCGGGGTCATCCTGTACAGTAGTTGAGAAGAGACTTGGGGGCTTGTTCCCCGCCATTCCCGGGGATCCAGCGGCAGGAACTCAATATCTGGGGAGAAGGAGAGAAAAGGGGGGTTGGTGAGTGGATGGGAAGGGAAGGGAAGCTCCCCCGGCATCGACACAGTGGATTTTGGGAGGGGGAGAGGCCAAGGGAAGAACTCATGGAGAAGGGATTTGGTCCTTGTTGCCTCCAAGGGCATTTCCACCCCATGGTGGAATGTTTGAGGGGTGTTTGAGGGGTGTTTGAGGGGTCGTGGCTCTCCCTCAATGCTGGGACCCTCCCCTGATCCTGGGTCTCTGTGTGGGACAAACCACACTCCCCACGAGGTTGGGCTACACCACACACCAAAACCAGGCAGACAATTAAACCAGAGGGAAGAGAATTAAACCAGAGGGAAAAGAATTAAACCAGAGGGATTTCCTTCCATGGCCGTGTGGAAGCACCAGAATTTTGCACCTCTCGGGAGCAGGGAATAAAGCTCAGGATTTGGCAGAACCCACTAAACCCCAGACTGGGAGTGCTCTGGTTCTGGAGATCTTCTCTCCAAAGACCTGCCCACCAAGAAAATGCCTTTTCCTGCAGGAAAAGGATCTGGGCTTCCCCTCCCAACGAGCTGATCCGTGTTTGTGCAAAGCCATTCCGTTTTCAGGGTGGGAATTCACGGCAGCGTTGGCCACCAACAGAAATCTGGGAAGGGAAGCGACCCAGGGAAAATTATTATTATTATTTTTGGGAGCTGAGCCCATCGGAGCAGCAGCCCCGGGGGCCAAAGCTGCTCTGTGCCAACTCATCCTCGGCCCAACTTTAAAAATAAAGCTGTCGCTGGGCCGGTGGCATCGCTCTGGCATCTGCCACGTCTGGTGACAGCTGCTGCCACCACAAAGGGCTCCCGTCCTGCCAAGGGCCCGCGGGACGATGGGAACGAGCAGCGAGCCCGTGAGATCTCGGGGGACTGGTGGGATTGAAGGCCACACCCCGGGGCAGGGGCTGGGGGGCAGCACCTGTAGTAGTTTGGTTTGAAGGGTCCGTTCTTGTTCAGCCCCAGGTACTTGGCCTGTTCGTCCGTCAGCTCCGTCAGGTGGGCGTCGAACGTCGGCAGGTGAAGGCTGGCCACGTACTCGTCTGGAACACCCCACACCCCGTCAGCGCGGCCCAGGGGACGGCCACGAGTCCCCCGGGGCTGGTGCAGAACCCCCCAGACACCTCTGGTGGGTGACACCTCACCCCTGCCTCAGAAAACACGACTCCCACCACGGAGCCCATTTGTGCAGCCAAAGCGTGGCAGTGGCCACCCCAGATGGGGTTCTGCTGCTGGGGCTGCTGGGTGGTGACCACAGGAGCCCCGTGGGACAACCTCCTGCACTGGGACAACTGGGACAACCCCCTGCACTGGGATGTGTCCACCTCTTTTCCCCAGGTGGGGCCAGGAAACAGCAACAAGCCCAAAACCAGCAGGGAAGAACCTTCCGGAAGCCCCCGAGCTCGGCAGGGAGGGGAACAAGCAAACGCTGGAGCCACAGCGCCCCAGCCCAGTGACAATTCCCGCCTGTCCCACCCCCCAAACCGACGAGGAGAAGGCAGGGAGCAGGGGGTTACCCATTTTTTTAGGCAGCAAATACACGTCCTGCTTGTAGCGGCCCTCGGGAGCGTTGTAGAGCTCTATCAGAGCCAAGGCCTGAGGGGAGGAGACACCCGGGTGAGGAGCTGCTGCCCCAGGGAGCAGGAGGGGGCTCTGGGCACAGCCCACCCCACTCACCTGCGTGGTGGCCGTGATGGACAGGACGAAGGTGGGGACGGTGGAGCAGCTCAGGTTCAGCAGGCGGCCCTGGGAAGGGAAAGCTGGGTGTTAACAAGGCACCAAACCCGGTTTGTGGCCCTACAGAAGGGACCAGAACCGTTGGTGGGAGGTGCTCCCACCGGGATAAAACAGTTTGTCACCTGCACTTGGATCCCAAGGTGCTGGCTGCACTTAATGAGTGGAAATCTCCCTGTGGGAGATACCCTGGAATGGGATAAATTAAAACACGGGGGCTTTTCCAGGTCCCAGGAACTCAGGGGGGACCTTCTGGCTCTGCAAGTCCCTGACAGGAGGGGGGAGCCGGGGGTGGTCGGGCTCTGCTGCCAGGGAACAAGGGACAGGCCAAGGGGAAATGGCCTCAAGCTGTGCCAGGGGAGGGTCAGGTTGGGGATATTGGGGAAATTCCTTCCTGGAAAGGGCTGTCCAGCCCTGGCACAGCTGCCCAGGGCAGGGGGGAGTCCCCATCCCTGGAGGGATTTTGGGGACGTGGGTCAGTGGTGGCCTTGGCAGTGCTGGCAATGGTTGGACTCCATGGAGCCAGAAGCTTTTCCAACCCAAATCATTCTGTGATTCCATGACTCCACGGGCCAAACCTTCCAGCCAGAGGTGGGACTCCTCAGCTGCTGAAGCCCAAGGTGGTGGTTTTTGGATACCCTTCAGCTCCACCCCTTGCCCAGCCCTTGTTTTCCCCCTCCAGGAGCAGAGAGCAGGTTGCAATTCCCACAGAGAACAGGTTGCAACTGCTGCTCCTCCCCTGGCACTCACCTCTGCCAGCAGGACTATCCTCTTCCCATCTGGCCAGATGACATGGTCCACCTGGGACCTGACCCTCTCCCAGGTGAGCTCGGGTGTGCGCAGGCTGGCCTGGGAACGGGGTGGGACAGTTACAGCAGCACCTCCAACCCCAAACCACAGCACAGGCACAAACAGAGGCAGCAACTCCCTGACATGGCCCTGGTTCTTTGTCTCCTTCGGGCCCAGTTGTGGTCCCAGACCAATGAAACCTTTAGGAACTGTTTTTATGATCTCAGCACATCAAAGCTGCAGCACCAAGTGTTGTTGCAGCTCTGGCTGAAGAGGGTTTGTGGTCCCCAGCGGGGCTCTGCATGGCTGTGGTCACTCCTTTCCAGCCCAGAAATGGCTTTAAACCCACGGGCTTGGCTGAGGAACCTCCCCCTGACCTCTGTTACCCCAGAGCACTGCCACCCCAAAATACCATCACCTCAAGGCATTGTCACCCCAAAACACTGTCACCCTGAAACACTGCCTCAAAACACTGCCACCTCAAAACACTGTCACCCCAAAACACCGTCACCCAACACACCAAATCTCAAAGCACAGTCACTCCAAAACACCATCCCCCCAAACACCATCCCCCCAAACACCATCCCCCCAA
>NW_020885107.1:95218-95553 GCF_003945725.1 Corapipo altera
AAACACCATCCCCCCAAACACCATCCCCCCAAACACCATCCCCCCAAACCACCATCACCCCAAAACACTGTCACTCCCAAAATACCATCACCTCAAAACAGAGTTACCCCAAAGCACCATCACCCCAAAGCGCTGCCACCCCAAAAAACTGTCACCCCAAAGCACCATCCACCCCGAACACCAAAACTCAAAGCACAGTCACCTCAAGCCACCGTCACCCCAAAACACCGTGTCCCCAAACCACCTTCAGCCCAAACCACCCAACCTCAGAGCACAGTCACCCCAAAGCACCATCACCCCAACACTGTGACCCCAAAGCACAGTCACCCCAAAGC
>NW_020885107.1:95563-130913 GCF_003945725.1 Corapipo altera
CACCATCACCCCAACACTGTGACCCCAAAGCACAGTCACCCCAAAGCACCATCCCCCAAACACCCCAAAGCACAGTCACCCCAAAGCACCATCCCCCAAACACTGTGACCCCAAAGCACAGTCACTCCAAAGCACAATCCCCCAAACACTGTGACCCCAAAGCACCATCCCCCAACACTGTGACCCCAAAGCACAGTCACCCCAAAGCACCATCACCCCAACACTGTGACCCCAAAGCATAGTCACCCCAAAACACCATCACCCCAACACTGTGACCCCAAAGCACAGTCACCCCAAAGCACCACCCAGCCCCGTCCCCACTCGCACCACGTCGATCTCGGTGTTGGAGTGCCCCATGTTGCACACGATGCAGCTGTTCTTCATCCTGTCCAGGTGCTCCCTGGTCACCACGTTCTTGTTCCCTGCCAGACACCGAAATCCGGGGTCAAAACCCACCTCCCCTTCCCCTTTTGGGAAGGGCTGGAGGTGGTTTTGGGGTCGGGTCCCCGGTTTCCCCCTCGGTACCCGTGCAGGTGATGACGATGTCGACCTGTCTGATGACCTCGTTGAGCTTCACCAGCCGGAACCCGTCCATGCTGGGGGGAGAGAGAAGGGGGAGAAGGGGATGAGAAGCAGCAAAACCACGCCAAAAATAGAAAAAAAAAAAAAAAAAAAGGGATTTTTCAGACACTAATTATAACTTCCTAACGCCAGACTGGAAAACAGGGCAGCAGCACCCAAAGGGCCACGGGCCCTGAGCCGTTTTGGGAGTTTCTGAAGGATTTGGGACTGTTGTGGGAAGAAGTGAAAAAGAGATTTTTGGGGTTTTTCGTGTTTTCTGCCAAGGTCTTCTCGCCTGCAAACCTCAGTTCTCAATCCAGACAGGTTTTTTTAAAAGCTGCTCCTCCTGCAAAGCACATCCAGGAGCTGCAGAATCTGCGTCGATGCAGATTTGGATCATCCTAAAAAAACATCCCAACCCTGCAGATGTCTCTCCTGAACCCTGAAATCCACATTTAGGCACCTAGAGAACATTCAGAAGTGCTGAGTCTTCCCTGCCTTCAGCAGCAAGGTGTGTTTGGATAACAGGGGCAGGATGTTTTTGTGGGATTTGTTGACAGTCCTCCCGAGAGCTCATTTCTGAGACTCTCACAAGCTGCAAAATCAGGGTTACTATAAAAAAACCCTTTTTTCTTTTTTTTTTTTTAATTGCTGCATGTCCCATTTACTGAGGTTTTTTTCCCCCCCCACTGCAAACTCCTTCCTAGAGGGGCCACACACTGGGAACAACCAAATTCCCAGTTGAGGCTGGAGGTGCTGGATGTGCCCCTCCTGAAGGTCGCAGAGGAACCCGAAGTTCATCAGCTCAGCTAATTAAGCAGAGCTCGTTAGTTCTCTTCCCACAACGACCCCGTGACCAGGAAAAGGCTGAAGGTTCAATGAGGCTCTGGGTGTTTTGGGGACTCTGTTTTCCCAGTGATGTCCCATCCCACACCTTGGGAAGTGGGAGCTCCAGACCAGCCTGGAGGACATGAGGCCGGCGGGTGCTCGGCCCCGTGTGGGGTCCTGGTGAGGGGTTTGTGAGGGGTGGGGGGGTCACAGAACCAAAACACCCCCTTGGGGAGGTGTGTGCAGGGCACTGGGAATCCCGTGTTGGCATTCCAAAGGGCACAGCTCATTCCCAACACCCCCCCAGTCCGTGTCACTGCACTCTGGGCCGTGTGGTTGTGGTTGCACTCCCTGGAACATGGGATACGGATAAACCAGGGGACGCTTGAGCCAGAACCCTTCTCTGCCTTAGGATGGAGCTGTGGGTCCCTCCAGGGTGCAGAGAATCCCCGGACACCTCCCCAGCACTCCTTTGGGAAGGGATCTTTGCCCAGTGGCTTCTGGACAGGGTTTTCCTGGGAAAAACAACCCCAACCCGGGCTGGGTGCGATCCCTTACCAGGCCTGGAGGGCACAGATGGGGTCGATCTCCGTCACGTACACGATGGAGCCCATGGCCTTCAGAGCAGCACAGCAGCCCTTCCCAACCTGGGAAAACAGGGACAAAGTGGAGCAGGAGGGAGGCGTCGAGACGCTCCAGGAGTATTCCCAGGGATGGACAACTCCGGGAGACTCTTCTGTCCTCCCCGGAGCCCTCCTGGTGGCAGATGGTCAATTTTTGAGGCACGGAATTCCTGGATTTGGGGGTCGCCTGAGGCCTGGCTCAGGCCCAGCTCTGAGCAGAGGCACCAAAAGATCTCCACGTGCTGCTGGTTTTGGGAGTTTATTCCCCCAGAACTTCCCGGGATCCCAAACACACCAAGAGAGTTCAGAAGGGCCAGGGAGGGTTGGAGAGCCCCACTCAGGGTCGTTAATGGTCATTAACCTCGGGAGGGTTAACGAGCTTTACCCTTTGCACAGCACACCCACGGCGGGGGAACCCGGGTTAAACGGCCAAAGGTTCCCAAAAAATGGGATTATACAGGAGAAAACGGAGCCACTTCAGCTGCTTGGATTAAAAAAGGAATCCCAGTCCAGGCCCCAGAGCACGGCCCAGGGCACTGGTGGGAACTGGGAAAGGGGGAATATTCCCATGTGGAGAGAGGAAGGAGCAGTTTGGGGGTGAAGGCACAGGGGTATGAAAGAATATGATTCATATTTATATAAATTATATATATATATTTATATGCAAATTCATATAAATGGTATATATTTGTGCACAGATTAACATAAATAGTATATATTATATATGTGTTTATATAAATGTAATAGATTTATATACACATTTATATAAATTTAATTTATGTATATATACATCTATAATATATATACAAATCCATATAAATTTAATATATATTTATATATAAATCCATATAATTATACATTTATATATAAATCCATATAAATTTATGTATATTTCCATATTTTATATATTTATATACAAATTTGTATAATTTACGTATATTTATATACAATTGCATATAAATCAATATATCTTTATATACAAATTTATATAAATTTATGTATGTTTACGTTCAAACTTATATGAATTTAATATATATCTGTATAAAAATCCATACAAATTTAATACATTGATATATACATATATACATTTATATATATATATAAATTTATATAAATGTAAGTATGTTGATACTCAAATTTATATAAATTTATATAAATTTAATATATCTTTATATACAAATCCATACAAATTTAATATATGTTTGTATATTTCTGTATTTTATATATTTATATACAAATTTGTATAATTTTACACATATTTATATATGCAATTATATACAACTGCATATAAATCAATTACCTTTATATATAAATTTATATAAATATATGTATGTTTATACTCAAGTTTATATGAATATAATATATATTTGTATAAAAATCCATATAAATTTAACATATTTATATATACATTTATACGTTTATATATTTATAGACAAATTTGAATAAATTTTATGTGTATTTTTATACAGTTGTATATAAATCAATATATCTTTATATACAATTATATAAATGTATGTTTATACTCAAATTTATATGAATTTAATATATATTTATATACAAATCCATATAAATTTAATATATTTGTATATTTTATATCTTTATATACAAATTTATATGATTTACACATATTTATATACAATTGCATATAAATCAATACATTTTTATATACAAATTTATATAAATTTATGTGTGTTTATACTCAAATTTATGTGAATTTAATGTATACTTGTACACAAATCAATATAAATTGGTATTTATAAATATTATATAAATATTATATGAACATGATAATATTTATATATACATTTAATACATTTATATACAAATTTGAATAAATTTTATGTGTATTTTTATACAACTATATATAAATCAATATATCTTTATATACAAATTTATATGAATTTATGTTTACACTCAAATTTATATAAATTTTATGTATGTTTATATAAGATATAAATGAATAACTTCTCTTCCTTGACCACAAATCATCATGCAACGCTGTGCAGAACCTCTGAATATTGTAATATTATATTAAATATAATATATAATATAAAAGATACATCTCTATGTGATGTGTTAATCCCTGGATATGCCAATATTTAGACATTAAAGATACTGTGAATATTCTGAATATTTAATCCTCGTGCCAGTTAAGATCCAGCTTTGGCATCTCCTCAGTAATAAAGAAATACATGGGAAATTAGGAAAAACTTCAGTTTTTGGCCAACCCTTTAGTTTGAAGGTGCAGGTGCAGACAAATCCCCGAGGATGGAAAAATCCACATGGGAAAAGCCGAGTGCCAAGGATTCCCCCCCCTGGAAAACGGGGCCCTCTTACCTCCCCATAGCCACAAACCACCACCTGCTTCCCTCCAAACATCATGTCCGTCGTCCTCTTAAGGCTGAGGGAGGAGAAAAAAGCCACACTTAAAACCAGCCCTAAGAGCTAATCCCGGGATTAGCTGCTGCTCCTCCCCAACCCCGCGGCTGGGTCCTGTACCCCTGAGAATTTGGGGGGCAGAGAAGGCCCCAAAACCCACCTAAAAACCGACTTTTCCCTTTTTTTCCCAGCGAAACACAACAAATGGGACACAGTTTGGGTTTGGAGCCCTTTTTCAGTTGCTCGTTATTTGCCGACCCTTTGTTTTGCCACTCCCGAAATACTGAAAACCTTCGGCAAAAACACGTTTTTTCCTTCATTTTTGTGGCTCAAAAACACCCCACACGGAGCAGCACAGAGGCAGCAGGGAAGTGGTAACTCACTGCCAGGATCCCAGCGCTTCCCACAAATGAAGCTCCCCCTTCCACTCCCTTTCCTTCTGGTTTCTCCCTAAGAGTGTCCTACATTCCAGGCTATTTTTAGCACAGGAGTAAATAGGTTAGCAGTGCAGGGAAGGTGAAATTCCCTCACTTTTCCGAGAGAATTTGGATAGAACCCACAGCAGATTTAATTGCACCTCTGCTCACACCTCCCTTGACCCAGTTTTAGACGCCTGGGCCAGACTTAACCCAAATCCCAACTCACCCCTCAAGGGGTTGCTGCAGAATCCCAGGATGGTTTGGGTGGGAAGGGACCTCAAAGCCCATCCAGTGCCACCCCTGCTATGGGCAAGGACACCTACCACTATCCCAGGTTGCTCCAACCTGGCCTTGGACACTTCCAGGGATCCAGGGGCAGCCACAGCTTCTCTGGGAAATCCATTCCCATGTTTTACCACCCTCATTTTCCCCATTATTGCTTCCAGTGCCTTGGAAAACGCTGCTCCAAGTTACAGCTTTATGGATTGTTCATGGAATATGTCACAGCTGAACTGCAGGAGCAAAACTTGTCCTGACCTCGCTTGGTTCCTATAAAATTTGGTGGTAGAAGAAGCGAGGACACAGACACCCAATTCCACCAAAATAAAGGGAATAAAGAGGTGGAGAGAGCAAAAAAAAAAAAAAAATATCCCTGAGGATAAAAAAAAGGGAAACTAGAAAGGCAAAGAAGATGCTGAGGAAGCTGCTGCTCCACTCACACCCCACGGACACAGACGGCTTTTGTCCCGACCCACAAAGGCCAGAGGGACGGGGAGGAGCCTCATGTGAGGAATTCTGAAGCAAAGCACAGGTAATGAAGGGTTTCTGTTCTGCTCTCACACACCAGCTGGGCTCAAATGACCCGAGTGGCAGCAGGGCAGAGCTGTGGGCACTGTTCCCTGTGGGATTGGGGGTGTCCCGTACGTACCCGTCCAGGATGGACTCCCGGCAGCAGTACAGGTTGTCAAACTTCTGCTTCGTGACCGAGTCGTTGACGTTCATGGCTGGGACACAGAGCTTGCCTGCCTTGGACAGCTGGTACAGCCTGCATGGATATGGGAAAACACGGCCTCAGGGGGAAAACGTTCCCCTGGGAAAACATGGCCTCAGGGGGAAAACATTCCCCTGTGCTCTGCTGGGGGGTTTGGGTGGGAAGGGACTTAAAGAGCATCTCATTCCACCTCTGCCACGGGCAGGGACACCTTCCACTAGCCCAGGTTGCTCCAACCTGCCCTTGGACACTTCCAGGGATCCAGGGGCAGCCACAGTTTCTCTGGGAAATTCATTCCAGGGCCTCCCCACCCTCCCAGCCAGTAATTCCTTTCCAATATCCCATCTAACCCTCTGGCACTGGGAAGCCATTCCCTGTGTCCTGTCCCTCCATCCCTTGTCCCCAGTCCCTCTCCAGCTCTCCTGGAGCCCCTTTAGGCCCTGGAAGGGGCTCCAAGGTCTCCCTGGAGCCTTCTCTTCTCCAGGTGAACCCCCCCAGCTCTCCAGCATCAACCTTCCCCGCCTAATTCCAAGCATGGATTTGACTCCCAGTAGCAGCAAAACCACTAAAAATGGATCCAAACGCGTCACTGGGGCTTCAAAGAGCATCTGAAAATGTCCCTGCTCCAGCCCATGGGAAGAAGAACATGCTTGGAAATCTCTTTTGCCCATATTGGGAATGATTCCAGACACTAAAAATACCATCAGTCCTTTTCCTGACCCCACTGGCTGCAGACCTGAATCCACTTCCCTCTTTCAATATTTCATTTCCCCGTTTCAAGGGCTGCCTGAACCTCTGGCCAAGCTCTCAGGCAGCTCCAAGAGCTGCAGCCAAACCCTTCTCCCTGCAAAAACAGGGTAAAAGGCAGAGGCTGCTGCTCTTCCCTCCAGTTCCCTGTTTGCTGGTGCCTGTGACAGGATTAACTCCCCTGGGAAAGCCACTTCTCCCACCACACCCCTGCTCCTGCCATGGACTGATGGGTTTCACTGAGTCATCTCTGAGGTCCTCCCTTTGTGGGACCCCACCCCGACTGGAGAATCAGTTCCTCTTCCCAAATCTCACTTCTTCCCAGAGGTTTAGGTCAGGACTACACTTCTGGCTTTGCCCTCAGCCCACCCCTTCTTGTGCAACGCCCTCAGCCCTTCCTCCTCCATCCCAAAAACGAGCTGAGTGACCATTCCTCCCATTTCGCAGGGGGAAAACAAGGCCTGGTGCACCTTCCCACCCACCCAGCGCTCAGGAGGTGCTTCTGCTCCCGGTCTGGAGTTCAGAGCAGCAGCTCCAAGCGGGAACTGAGGAGGGATTTCAAACAGCTCTCCTGGAAAGCCAAGCCCAGGCTGAAGGGACAGCTCAGCCCACGTGTTGGGGGTTCACCCCTCAGGTGAGCTGGGGTGTCTCCTGGCATGGGGGCCTTTGGCACCAGCGCCCTGACGTGTTTCTGTCCCAAATTCTCCTGCCAGCCCAGCCCATCCCGTTACCTGTGGACTCCTGTCACACTCTCCTCCACTATCCCCTTGATCTTCTTAAACATGTTGGGATATTTCTTGTAGATCCAGTGAGTGAGATCTCCCCCATCATCCAGGATCTGGAAAGGAAACAACCCCAGTCAGTGCTCTGAGGGTCCAGTGAGGCCTCCAGAGCCCAGAGAGGTACCAGGGATAAATCATCCCATGTTCTGGCACCTCAAACCCCACAGTGTGAGCCAGGTGGGAACACTCTGGTTGAGCATTCCGAGCAGGAATGATGCTTCATCAATAATGTCCTGGAAAGGCAACGGGTCAGACAAACACAGCAAACTTTGGTGTTAATGAAGAGAACTGAGGAATTATGGAAAGTGGTTGTGCAGGCTCCTCTCTCCCTGTCTCCCAGAAGCACAGATGGAAAAACCTCTGAACTGGGCAGAGTTATCAGCTCTTCTGATGTGACTGGAATGGAGGAGGAGGATGGAGAAAGAGCAGGATGCAAAAGGAGGAGGGTGAAGTGCCAGGGAACTGTGCTGACTGGACTGGCTGAGAGCTCATCACCCCAGGGCATGACTATCATCATCACCATCCTCCTCACAGTCACTGCCATCATCATCATCCTTCCATCATCATCATCACCACCACCACCATCATCCTTTTTGCATGTTCCCCACTCCCACACCAAAGAATTCTGTCTGCATCACCCTCACCCTCCTCTTCCTCTGTGCATGTTCCCTACACTAACATCAGACTTTATCATGATTATCCTCCTCATCCCCTTCTCTGCCTGTTCCCTACAGCTCCTGGTGTGGCCCAGGGGTGCCCCAAAATCCACGTGCCAACCCTGGGCAGAAGCACCTCCACTCGTTGGTCACTGGAGGAGCTCGGCTGGGCCCCTCTGATGAGGGTCTGCAGCTTTCCCAGGAAAAATGAACACTCCCACACGTGGCAGAAGCCCCATTTGGGCACAAAGGTGACATTCCTGAGCTTTGTCATGACACAACATGGTGGCTTCTCATCCGTGGACAGAGAGTTCCTTGGAAATGTTACGTATTTTCACAGCCTTTTCCTCTCAGAATGGTTGGATTTGCCACTGATGTGCAGCAGCTGCTCCTCCAGAATGTCTGGGAAGCACGTGCAGAATGTTTAGGAGCATCCATGTAGATCCAGTTCTTGAGTCTCTGGGGCATTCCCAGCCCCATGTTCCATCCACAGGGAAGCAGAGGCAGGTGAGGGTTAAGCAGGCTGGGGAGTTCTGCTGGGCCAGCCCAGGTAGGAATCCAGCAGCCTGGAACTGAGCAGCCTGGCTCCCAGGACATCTCCATTTCATTAATCCCCATTTAATAGGGCACATAATCCTCTTCTAAAGAGAGAATTCTGGGAGCTGCAAGTTTCCTCTTTCCTGGGAGAGCAGGGGATGTAAAACCCCCCAAGCTGAATCCACGGGGGAACCTGTTTTGAGGGAAGGTCACCTCTGTGTGGCAGCCCCGACCATCCAGCAGATCAGCCTCACATTCCTGCAGTTTTCCCAGCTTTATGCAGGTTGTTTGCCCTCATTCTCATTCTTCCAGTCAGTTTTATATTTTTTTTGGGGGGGAAAAAAGCCTTTATTTGAGGTGCAGATGATTTCTCCAGCAGAAAAGCAGCTGTTCCAGGTGGGAACCTTGGTGGGTGTTTCTCTCTCCAAGCAGAACAAATTCCCATTGCTGTCCCTTCTCCCTCCCTCAGCCCTTCCATCTCCTGTTTTCTCCAACAGAAAAATCTCTGGCTCTTCCAGGAAAGAAACTGGTGTCTCCAGGTGCCATTTCACCACCTCTTAAACCCACCCAAGGCCCCATTACCACCTCATCCCCCCCTGTTCCCTTCCCAGCTTCCCAAACCACAGCACGTGGCTGATCCTGCCCAAACCAAGTGGATTAAAACTGCCCAGGATTAGCTCAGCAACGTGCCTGAAAATAATTTGCTGCAGAAAATGAGCGAGGAAAACACAAGGAGATGGCAGGAGGGAGTGGGGGGAGGTGGCACTGAAATCCCCCCCAAAGGCAGCGCGGTCCTGGATCAGGAACCAACCTCCCAGTGCTGCAGATTCCGTATTTTTCAGGAGAAAAACCTCCTCTCTGAGCCATTCCTGTCCAGACAGAGCCCCACTCTGAAGGTCTGGATTCCCAGAGCCCTCCTCTGAAGGTCTGGATTCCCAGAGTTCTCCTCTGAAGGTCTGGATTCCCAGAGCCATCCTCTGAAGGTCTGGATTTCCAAAACCCTCCTCTGAAGGTCAAAATTTCTGGGTGGGGAGGCCCTGGCCCAGGTTGCCCAGAGAAGCTGTGGCTGCCCTTGGATCCCTGGAAGTGTCCAAGGAGAGGTTGGAGCAACCTGGGATAGCAGAAGGTGTCCCTGCCCGTGGCAGGGGTGGCAGTGGATGGTCTTGAAGGTCCCTTCCCACCCAAACTATCCTGCTTCCATGGTTCCAGGATCCCTCTCACACCTGTTCTTCACCCTGTTTCCAGTGTCCCATTCCTTATCTCTAAAACCATGGATCTCCAAAGTCCAGCGTGCAAATCTCTGGGAATAGATCCGAGGCACTTGGTGCTCCCCTCAGTTATCCCTGTGCTCCAGAAGCAGCTCTGGAAACAGTTCTGATGGCTGGAGACATGTGAAGGGGTCTGAGCAGATCCTGGAAAAGCAAAACACGCGTTTTCTGGAACGCTGACTTGTTCAAACAGCGACGTTTTGGATGGGAAGTGATTCCTCAAAGACTGTCTAGACTCCAGCTCAGAGCTTGGGGGTGGATTTTTTTGACATTCCCTGTTCTTCTCAAAGGTGACAGCGAGGGAATGAACAGGTTTGGCTGGAAGGGACAAAAATCCCACCTCAAAGGAGCCGATACTGACAACAAACTAACCCGGAGCCGCGTTTATCTGCCACCTTCCACCGCTTCCCACCTAATTTAGATCACAAGCTCCAGGCCTCCAAAGCTTTGGGGAAACATGATGAAAACAGCACATTTGACAGCTGAAAATTATTCCACTCACGTAGTCCCAGGTTCTCTGTTTTCCCTGGAAACAAGGGCAGGATAAAGCAGCGGAGCAGAGTTGGGTTACCTGAGGTTTTTGTGCTCCCGCAGTAAGAGCAGGTTCAAAGTGTGGAAATCACCTGAAAATCTGAGTGTTGTTCTGGAACAGAGGCTTTGCTTAAGTAAGAAAAATCCCATCAACCAAAGGCGAGAATTTAATGGCAAAAAGGATGAAACCTCGTCTCAAAAAATACTGATTTTGAGCCATTTTCAGTGGGTGCATTAAATGAGTTTGGTTTAAACTGGAATCGAACTAAGCACCCAGAAAACTTTGCACTAAGGCAGCTGTGCTAATTTAGAAAGGAGTTCAACAAAACCTTGGTGGGCAAGACCCAGAAGCCATTTAACCCACCTTCTCCCTGACCCCACAGCTGGGAGAGTGGGAGAAGTTCATTTCCCACAGGACACAGCTCATTGTGAAGCACTTGGAAGGTAAGGGAGGTGCTGGTACCGAGTTTTGAGTGTTAAGTCAGGTCTAAATGAATGAGGAAAACACCAGGCAGCACTAAACCTGCCTCCTTTTTCTCCTCCTCCAACTGCTGGCCCTGCACAGGCCCATCCCCAAGAGTCCCATCCTGTGCCCCAGAGGATCATCCAAACCCTCCTGGAGCTCTGGCAGCCTTGGGGCTGTGCCCACTGCCCTGGGGAGCCTGGGCAGTGCCCAACCAGCCTCTGGGGGAAGAACCTTTGCCTGAGATCCAACCTGAGCCTGCCCTGGCACAGCTCCAGCCATTCCCTGGCTGCTGTCCCTGGTCCCCACAGAGCAGAGCTCAGTCCCTGCCCCTCCCCTTCCTACAGAAAATAATCCAAGTGGCTCCAAACCTGCTTTCCATGGCACCCAAACTGTTCTAAGCTAACCCCTACAGATACATATATTTATAAACACCCCAATCCCAGGGGGATCCAGGACTGGGAGACCCCCCTCCCCAAGGCCATGAGGGGTGTCCCCAAAAGCTCTGGAAGGGTCTGGGATAGGAGCACCCCCATCCCTGGGAGGTTTGAGACTGGGATACCCCCATTCCCAAGGTCCTGAGGGATGGGGACAGGGGGGATCCAGGGCCGGGGTACCCCCATTCCCAAATCCCAGAGGGGTTGGGATACCCCCATCCCCGAAGTCCTGAGGGGTCTGGGACAGGAGCACCCCCATCCCTGGGGCATTTGAGACTGGGATACCCCCATTCCCAAGGTCCCTGGGGGTCCAGGATCAGGAACCTCCATCCCTGGGGACTCTGGAGTACCCCCATCCCCAAAACCCTGAGGTCACTCAGTGTCAGTTCACTCTCATCCACCCTGAGGGACCCACAAACCAGAGCTGGGCCCCCTCAGCTGTCACCCCACAGTCACCCCACTCACCATGTTGGGCTGCCAGCCCTCCACGTTGACACAGCGGTCGATGCACCACCAGAAATCATCCTCAGACTCTCCCTTCCAGGCGAAGACGGGGAACCCTGGCACAGAGAGGGGGAGATGTGCCAGCACGGCCTCGGCAAATCCCGCGGGATCGGCCCTTCCCACAGCCCCGCTCCCGGCACCGCCACGGCCCTGGCTGAGCTTTCCACATCCCCCTTCCAGGAGAAGCTTTGGACACACACTGGGAGTTGGCTTTAGCCTTCCTCACTTCCTCCTCTCCCTCAGCAAAAAGCTGCACTCCCCACCAGACCAGAGGCCGACACGCTCTAAATGATAATATTTATTTCCAAAATGAAGGTTTCCCCGAAAATTAGGTGTCCTGCCCGCTTGTTAGGCATGTCAGCCACTAAATTTATTAATGAATTAATGATTTATTTGAATGTATTCTGATTTATGAGCAATTATTACCAAGCTTCAGGGAGTGAGACCTTGTAATGGGCAAGATGGTGGGTTTGGTTTCTGGGTCTTCCAGATCTCAGGGTCAAACCTTGGCCTTACCCAGGTTAAAACTCCCAGCCTCAGCCAGGTAAAACCCCTGAGCTCAACCAGGCAAAATCCCTGAGCTTACCCAGGTAAAACCCCTGGCCTTACCCTGGAAAAATTCCAGACCTTACCCAGGTAAAATTCCAGACCTTACCCAGGTAAAATTCCAGACCTTACCCAGGTAAAACCCCTGACCTTATCCAGGTAAAACCCCTGGCCTTACCCTGGAAAAATTCCAGACCCTACCCAGGTGAAATCCCTGATCTTACCCAGGTAAAACCTCTGGCCTTACCCTGGAAAAATTCCAGACCTTACCCAGGTAAAATTCTAGACCTTATCCAGGTAAAACTCCTGACCTCACCCAGGTAAAACATGTTTTCAGTCTCCCAGGTGAGCACCAACACGCTCAGCTTCCTTTTTATGAATCATTTCCCCCTCTCAAAGTCTCTCTTTTGCCCCTTTTAGCCGAAGTTCTGACTCAAATTTACAGCATTTAAATCAAATTTAGCTTTGTTTCTCTTAACAAAATAACTTCCAGCTTCAGGTAGCCCACTCAGCTCGTTAAGGGCATCACCATTATTTTGTACCATGTCCTTTTATCCTCCAGATTAAAACCATTCCAAGGTTTCCAGAGCACTGGAAGGGATGGATCGTGTGCCGTTACCTCGTACGGGTTTATTATAAACCAAAAATAATTAAGGGGAAAAAACTCTAAGAGATGAAAAATGAGATAAAAACAAAGAAATCCTCTTATAAAAGTCAGGAATAATGGGGAGGGAGGTGTTTCCTACCACTCTCAGCAAGGGCAGCAGCCACTTCGTTGAGGGTGGAGTAGATGTTGCAGGCGGCCCATCGGCACTGGGCACCCAACGCTCCCAGAGTCTCCATCAGCACCTGGGAACCAAAAAACACCGGGAAGATCAACACAAGGAGCAACACACAGCTGGGGGTTTTGTTTGCTGTTCATGGGAAAGCTTCTGGGGGGGTCTCTGAAGTCGGTTTTAAGCTTCAAGGCCAGGCCAGACGGGGCTTGGAGCAACCTGGGACAGTGGGAAGTGTCAATGGATGGGATTTAAGGTCCCTTCCCACCCAAACCATTCCATGGTTTTATGATTTTTGGGGGCCTCTGAAGTTGGTTTTAAGCTTCAAGGCCAACTCGAACAAGGCTTTGAGCAACTTGGGCTAGTGGAAGGTGTCCCTGCCCGTGGCAGGGGGTGGCACTGGATGGGCTTTAAGGCCCCTTCCAATTCAGATCACTCCAGGATTCAGTGATTCTCTGGGACTCCTGAAGCTGGTTTTAAGTAGCATCAGGGTCATTAGAAAGTTGCACAGAAAACAATTTTGCAGTTAAACCATCTGTGAAACAATTTTAAAAGGCTGCCATAAACAAGAACTTCAAAGTATATATTTTTTACGTATATATGTATGTGAGAGAGATTTCACTCAGCAAAGTCCCAAATCCAGCCAGGAGTAACCACTCCTGAGGGGAATTCCCAGCTCCTCATGTATCCCATTGACCCCCTGGGGCCTGTTGTAGGGGCTCAGCAGTGGCACAGCCCCATGTGGGGTTCGGGGCCGGCCCTCACCGCGGTCTGGGCCGTGATGTGTGTGCAGCCCACGATCTTGGCCCCGGCCAGCGGCTTCTCCCCCTGAGCTCTCTTCCTCAGAGCCATCAGCGCGGGCATTTCTGCAGGGAGAAGGGAAAACAGGCCCATGAACGTGATGGAAAGACGGATGAGGGCAAGGACAAACAGCAGCACCGCTCCTTGCCTCGCTGTCTGGTATTCCCATGAACTTGTACAGCTGGGGCGGCTTCCAAAGAGGCCAAAGCCTTGTGAGCAAGCCCAAATGAGTGAAAAGGACCCAATATCCCTCTGGATTTTCTCCCTGCTATCTCAGATGAAGCACCATCCCATGTTGAAATTTCTACCTGCAAGTTCCCAAGTGAGGCTGGAGGAAAACCCGCTTCAGACTTCAGGAGAACTTGGGACTTCCTGCCCTGCCCCTCTTTTCCCATGTCCCTCCAGCTTCCTAAACCCTTTGCTATGGACTTCTGGACATAATCAAGCTCAAATTTATTTGATGGATTTCATCTTCTCTACTGATTTTAACAAAACATGTTGGACTGTAGAACAGCCCTTCAGTAGTTGTTTGGTTGGAGCTACTCAGCACAACCCCATAACTCCTCTCCCATCCCACAACACCCCATCAAAGCTCTCCCATCTCTAACAGGCATCGGGAAATCACCAACACACCGAGCCTCAAAAGGGGATCTGGGGGAAGGAAGGACCCCACAAGACAACCCAGGACGAGGTGGAGCTGGAGGGAGGTGCCCCATTTACCCTGCTCAGCGATCTCGATCTCCCGGCGCCCGAACTCGGCCTGTTTGATGTTCTTCACACAGAAATCGCTGCTGCCTTTGGAATTCTTCTGCTGCTTGTCCCGGGGGGAGGTCTCATCGTCGGAGCTGTCTGTGTAGGAGGCAGCTGGAGGGGGAAAAAAGAGGTCAGCAACACAACAAAACATTCCCTGGGGCCAAAGCACCTGCGGATGATCCACGGCTGAGCGTGGCCATGGATGTGTTTCTCCATGTGAACGTGTCAACTCCCTCCATCCTTGGCTGGGATCTGTCCTTCTCCCACAGGGACCATCTCCCCAGGCAGTTTTACCTGGGGTGAATTCCTCACTCTCACCCCCTCCTACTTCAACACCACACCAGAGGTAATTAACAGTGCCCATGTCCTCCATGGGCTCATCTCCGTGGCCTTCTCCCATCTCTCTTCCCAAAATTTAAGCCTTTACAGCTCTAAGGGAGCCACCAAAAACACCCAGGACTGTTTCAAGTCCTTCCCAAGTTGTAGTTTAAGGCAGCACAGACACAAGGCCCTATTCCATTCCAAACAGCATCCTGGTGAAGGCTGTGAGTTGATGATTATGCAGGTATGGTGGCATTCCCACTCCTTGGATTTGCTCAGTTTGGATGCTCCTCAGTGAGCAACAGGAGCTGCTGCTTGGGAGGATCACAAGGAAACTCATGAGGAAGAAACTCCTTCCTTGGGAGGATGACACAACACTGGCATGGACTGTCGCCAGAGGTGGTGGCTCCCCATCCCTGGGGGACTTCAGGAATGGGTTAGAGAGCCATGGATCACCTGATCCCACATGGATCATGGTCCCATGGAATCAGATTAAGCTGCTGGTTTAAGACCAGGTGTGGATGTGTCAAAAACTGTCTTCCTTTCCTATCAGTGCCCTCCAAACTCCTGGTTATGGAACTGGACTATGGACAGTGGAGGTGCATGGAAAAGCCCTTCACAGAGTTAGAAATCCCCCTTCCCATTTATTTTGATTACTAAAATCACGTATACTTATATAAAATCACATCTATTTTCAGTTTGAGTCACAATGAATTAACCACCACTTCTGCTTCCACTTGGGATCAGCTGAAGAGATTATTTGTGCCATGTTTTCCCCTGGAATATGACCCTACTGCGGGAAGCCAAACCTCTTCCATCGTTTAGGACAGGCACCAGCAGTCAGAGCAACGTGATGAACCAGAAACCATTGCTCCTCTTCCCTTTCCAAAGGACCTTCCCAGGACCCAACTCAAAAGCCTTATTCCCTATTAAACTGCCTGGAAGTTTTACTCCAAGCCTTTACTCCCCAGATCACGTGGAACTTGTAAAATGAACCCGAGACCTGTTGTCCAACTCAATGTTCCACAAGAGGATCTCCTTGCTTGGACAGCCTTGTCCATGGCACCAAACAGTCTGTTCCAGAGGAGGATCTCCGTGGTGGAACAGCCCCAATCCATGACATCACATTATCTGTTCCAGAGGAGGATCTCTGTGCTGGAACAGCCCAAACCATGACATCATATTATCTGTTCCAGAGGAGTTTCTTCGTGGTGGAACAGCCCAATCCATGACATATTATCTGTTCTAGAGGAGGATCTCTGTGGTGGAACAGCCCAATCCCAGGCATATTATCTATTCCAGAGGAGGATCTCCTTGGTAGAACAGCCCTATATCCATGACATCACATTATCTGTTCCAGAGGAGGATCTCCATGGTGGAACAGCCCGATCCATGACAGCCTTGGATGCTGGCCAGTGTCATGGATGGCTCCAAATGATGGACACTCCACACCCTGACGAGCCCTCTGTCCTCCCCAGCACCACAGGCACAGTTTCCAGGAGGGAATGCTCTACAGCCCAAGGGATTTGTTCTCCCCAGTGCTCAGGACAGATTCCCCATTTCTACCCCAGTCAGGAATTAGGCAGCAGGAAGGGTGAGTGGTTCTTACACTGTCATGGGGAGGTGGTTGAACCTGTGGTCTCCACCACCTAGAGCTCCCAGGGAGCTTTCCAGGGGCATCCAGACCTCAAGCTGTGACTGATTCCAACAACCCCTGCAGAGAACTTGGAGCAAAGGAAACCTCCCTCTGCCCAGAACAGCTCTGGTGGCATTTCCACCCCAAAAAAACCCCCAAACCAATGAGTTAAACCCTCCACCCCACCCCAGGCCGTGGGTTTGTCTTTCCTGCAGGACCCAACGAGGGGGTCCCTGTCCCTTCTGGTTCCTGTGAAGCACTTGGATGACGCCAAGGAAAAAAAGCTTAGTGCGGTTCTGTCGGAGCACCAGGCTCCCCGAGACCCACACGGGTCCTGAGCCGCTTACAGGGGGAATTAGGCATTGCTGGAATTCCTCTGGGAAGGCTCCATCCTCAGAGGGGTGTGAAAGGCAAGTCCAACCCTGCAAAGTCCCCCCCTGGAGCCCCGAATTCAGGGTGTTCACAACCCCGAAGGCCCAGGAGCCCGGATTAATAACAAAAGGGCACCTTACATAAACCCAAACTCTTGGACAGCAAGGACTCCAGAAGGGAGGATTAATTAGTTCAAGGAGGATTATTTCCTTGAAGACAGTTAATCTGGGTGGAGGTTTCTTTAAAACCAGTCATTTTTGGTTCTGGGGGCTGAAAGTAATTTTTTTATCGAAAAAAAAACCAACCCTGCCTAGAGTGGTCAGATCTTCTTGTGCAGATTGTTCTTTACTGCTAAATACATATAATATATTAAAGTGTTTACACAACTATGGCAATTAAATGAATATCATTACTGTAATAGAACAGTGTAATAATTTTTAATAGTCAGTTTTGCCTCTGCTTTTCTGTCAAATGAAAAATGAACACAGAAAGGAAAGGATTCCTGTCACCTGGAAATATCCAATTAGCTGATGGATAGGCAGTCTCCTAATTATCATCTCAACTCACCCAAAAGTTGATTAATGAAAACTCCCTGCCTGGGGCTGGCAATTCTGCAGAATCATGGAGCATTTTAATATAAATTATATTATTTGTATTATGTGTTTGTATCTCTGCCCAGACAGGCTGGGGACTCCAAATCCCTGGAAGTGTCCAAGGCCAGGCTGGACAGGGCTTGGAGCAACCTGGGATAGTGGGAGGTGTCCCTGCCCTGGTAGGGGGTGGCACTGGATGGGCTTTAAGGTCCCTTCTAACCCAAACCATTCCATGATTTGTATATTGTTTGTAGATGCACTGAACTCCATCCACTTGTGCCTTTTCCAACTCAGGATATTCCACAAATCCATGATTTCAAACAGAACAACACGAAAACAGCAGCAGGTCTCAGGCACTGTTATCCCATGGAAAAATGCTGGGGAGAAAAGGAGTGACCTGCATCTGTGTCCTAACCCAGAAAAGTCCAGGTCAGAGCCTAAACTCAGCCAAGTTCAGCTTTGCTAATATTTCGGGTGAGGATCCACTCAGAATTACTAAAACTGGCATCATTAAGGGCAAAAAAGGGGCAACCTGCCCCTGTCACAGCCCAAATAAAGACAAACCTGGCTGCTTCTCTATACAGCCTTCCCAAAGTTCTGCAGCAGCATGAGGATGAAGGCAGGGGCCTTGAATTCCAGATATTCCTGTTCCAATCCCACTCCCAGAACGTGGACATGGTGCATCACACACACTGCTGAGTATCTGAGCATTCAAAGCTGGGCTCCTACAAACCAGCTGATCCCCCCCAAATCTTTGCTGGAGCAGATCTGAATTTGGCAGAAAGGGAAAGGACAGTTTGTGAAATTGAGGTAAAATTTAAGTAAAATTAACCCAAACACCCCCTGGACTCCAGAGCAGAGCTCCCAGCTCAGTGCCCTTCCCTGGTTGGCAGCAGCAGATGTTGATAAAACACCCAAGTGTGTCCTGGGGCGAATAAATTGCTCCCAAATAGGCCAGGAAACAATTAATTTTCCCAGTGAGAAAAATTACTCCCTTTAAATGAAGTGGAACAATCACAGAAAACCGGCGTCTCGTGGCAGATCCGAGTAAGAGACTTGGAATTCTAATTGGAAAAGGAGGATCAGCACTGTTGGTTTTGTCCTTCCTTGGACTTCACAGCAACTGAGAGATGAAATTTTCATGTTCCACAGTGGTTTGTCACAAAATCATGGAATGGTTTGGGTTGGAAGGGAGCTTAAAGATCCCATTATTTCATCCCCCTGCCATGGGCAGGGACACCTCCCACTAGCCCAGGTTGCTCCAACCTGGCCTTGGACACTTCCAGGGATCCAGGGGCAGCCACAGCTTCTCTGGGAAAGCTATCCCAGGGCCTCCCCACCCTCATTATTCCAGTTTTGACGGGCAGGAAGAACAAGAACCCACAGCTGTTTGCACACCCATCCTTGCATCGCTGCAACAGCACTGGTACTGCCCTAGAATTTTGGACCAGGATGCTGGAAAACTGCCTTCCCAGAAGGTCTCAGGGAAGAGCTGCTTGGTTTAGGGTCTGGTTTTCCCTCATGCCCATCACCTCCAAACTCTGAGACCTCTCTGCACTTCGTGGGTGTCCAGGGAAGGGAAGGGAGTTGGGAAGGGTCTGGAGCAGCAGGAGGGGCTGAGGGAGCTGGGGGGGCTCATCCTGGAGCAAAGGAGGCTCAGGGGGGACCTTCTGGCTCTGCAAGTCCCTGACAGGAGGGGGGAGCCGGGGGGGGGGTCGGGCTCTGCTGCCAGGGAACAAGGGACAGGCCAAGGGGAAACGGCCTCAGGCTGGGCCAGGGGAGGGTCAGGTTGGATATTGGGAAAATTCCTTCCTGGAAAGGGTTTTCCAGCCCCGGCACAGCTGCCCAGGGCAGGGGTGGAGTCCCCCCTTCCCTGGAGGGATTTCCAAGCCCTGTGGATGTGGCACTTGGGGACAGGGGTCAGGGGTGGCCTTGGCAGTGCTGGGGGATGGTTGGACTCAATGTGTCCAAGGGCTTCTCCAACCTAAACAATTCTGTGAATCTTCCTCTCCATCATCACCTCTCTTCTCCTCATGCTGCTTCTTTTCCAGCCTTTTCCCATCCCAGGAAAATTCAACGGGTTGTTCAGACTGTGCTAATGTTCAGCCTGAGAAGGGGAACAACAAAGACCAAGATGTTCCAATGGGATTTATCCCTCCATCCTGCAGCCACCCTGGGAACTGAAGTCTTCCATCCCAAGTGCCAACCTCCCACTTCCAGGAGGAGGGAAATTCATTATTCCCACAAGTTCATTAATTAACCCTGCTGATGCATTAGCAGGAGATGGTGACTGCAAGGAGCACTGGGGAATTCCCCAAAGATATTCCAAGCTCTTCCAGCTGTGAACCAGGAGAGAACACGATGACACAGGCCCGGTCAAGCAGAACAACAAGTTCTTCAAAAATAACAGTCACAAAACACTCGCTGGGGCTCAGGGATTGGATGGAGCTGTGGATTCCAAAGTGGGAACAGAGCCTGGGCTGATGCCCCCCTCTGGAAAGGACAGCATGGTCCTGTCCCCTCATCTCCAATATCCTCAGGACCAGGGAAATGAGCGGAGAAACACAAAGGAGGGCTTCCATGCAGGAGTTCAGGAGGAGCTCTGGCCACCAGCCACGTCTGTGGCAGTGTCTCTGAGCCATCAGCCAGGAGTTGAAAGTTGAGTTTCCAGAGGCTTTTACACTTAACTAAACCAGAGCTTTAAACCTCTTATGGGGTTGGACGAGGTTTGGAGCAACCTGGGATAGTGGAAGGTATCCCATGGCAGGGGCTTGGAATGGGATGATCTTTCAGGTCCCTTCCAAGCCAAACCATTCCATGTTTCCATGAAACTACCCAATATCTACCCAGGCTCTCCTCAAACCCACTGTGACCCACCAAATATCCCAAAAACATATCCAGAGAGTTTCACTGCTCAGACTCCAGTAGGAAAAACACCTTCAAAAAGGCCCTCAAAGGTCCTCACTGCTCTTTCAAAGACTCCAATCCCACGTGCAACAGGTAAGTCCAAACCTACAGCGGGATCCACATGGATTTGTTCAAGAACAGGAAGGGAAGCAAGAATAGAATGGAGAAACATTGTTTTGCTGAGCCTGGAAGGAAAAGGAAGGGGGGGAGAGAGGAGGGAAGGCAGCAGGAACTGCACATGAGGGCTACAAGGAGAGATGGGAAGCCTTAAGAGCATCAGAATGACTTGATTTTCCATCCAACCACACGCGAAGACGAGTTAAAAAAGCAACAACCCTCTTTCCACGCCTCCCCTCCCCGCAGTACCGACCCCCCAGCAGATCTGGGAGATCCCTGAGGGAAAGACAGGACAAAACCCCAGGGTGTGCAGAGTCTGGAGAGCTGCCCCCCTCACCTGAGCTGTAGCTGTCCGTGGAGGACTGCGAGATGGAGCGGGACAGGGAGCGGCGGCCGATCTTGGACGGGCGCTTGTTGAACTCCTGCTTTTGGTCGGCAAACTGGATCTGTGGGGAGAAACCAGGGAGCTGAGTCAGATCCCAAACACCCAGCAGGAGATTAACTCCAAGAACCCAGAGCCTCAAGCAGACACCGATGCCATCCCAGCTCCAGGTTGAACCACAGTTCCTGCTGTTTGCCGGGGACAGGACACGTTAAATTCCCTGTTTTGTTTAATTCCAGACGCTCCAGCAGGGATTAGACATGTCACTCCAACCCACCCCGTTGGAGAATACAAGTATTTAATAATATTGTATTTAAGAGCACACAACTTCACCCAACAGATCAAGGAATTTGGGATAAGCCATTAAATCCAAGCAATTCTCCAGGCTGGAGAGTTGGATTTCCCAGGAACGTCCACAAGGAGCTGCAGCAATGGATTAACAACAATATTTGGTGGTTTTGTTCAGTGAAGAGTTAAAACCTGTTTCCATCTCTATCACCACCAAGGAATGAAGATTTCAGATTCCCCCAAGACCCTGAGCACAAGAGATAAATATTTAAGCCAGCCAAGCTGATCTGCTCCAAGCACACCAGGACAGCAGGGATCAGCAAATTTCCCATTTTTTAATCAGGGAAACGACATTTAACCCTGGTATTCACAGAGGAATCCTTTTCTCTGGGCTTTGTTTTCCTCCAGGCTTTGGTTGACAAGAACAGCAAAGAGGAACAAGCAACCAGTATTTCTTTATTTCCTCAAATCCAGGTTTTCCCACGAGCCAAATATCTGCTCTTAAAGATGATTTTGGGGATTTTAGAGTAGAGACTCAGCCCTCCTGTGTCCTTGACAAGTCCACCTTGGGCTGGACTTGTCTTAACTCTTCCCTGCTCACATCAGCACCAACTCCACAGGGCTTCACATGCATCAGACACATCTCACAGCACCTCAGCATCCCTTTTAATTCATGGAATCCTGGAACGGTTTGGGTTGGAAAAACCTTGAACCTCATCCAGTGCCATCCTCTGCCATGGGCAGGGACACCTTCCACTAGCCCAGGTTGCTCCAACCTGGCCTTGGACACTCCCAGGGATCCAGGGGCAGCCACAGTTTCCCTGGGCAACCTGGGCCAGGGCCTCCCCACCCTCCCAGCCAGGAATTCCTTCCCGGTATTCCATCTAAACCCACCCTCTTCCAGTTTTCTCTGTATGTGGCTACTGGGCCATATTCAAACATATTCGAAAACTTAGAGTTTGAGGAGATATTTCCACTCCTGGTGCTCATCTCTTCCTGAGCCAACCCTTCATGTCCCCACCACACCCATGATTCCCGTTAAATCTCAGGGAAATTGGAATCATGACTTCCAGTCGCTTGGACTTTGCTCCGAGCACGAACTGACTCGTTCTGGTGCAACGAGGGTCAAATACTTACATCTCCAAATTACTGAAACCCATTAACTTGGGTCTATTAACGAGCCCCTCAGGGTTTCCTGAGAAGTTCTGCACTTGTTTCAAGGAGTCATTTAAGCAGAAGGAACTGGACCCTGTTCTGGGAATTCCAACTCGAGCTCAGTGGTTTCAGTGGCAGCACTTGAGCTGGGAGGAGAGGGGAGGGGAAGGAGCTGGGAGAGGATTTGCAGCAGCACCTGGGAGGTTTTTTTCCCTGCTAATCTTAAACCAACCAAGAGAATGACATCGGATCAGGAAACACACACGGGAGGGGAAAAAAACCAGGACAAACTCATGTTCCAGCCAGAGCCCCAAGGAGGATTAACACCCCGAGCCCAGCAGGATGGGGGCTTTGCACACACACCCACACCTTTATGTGCCTTCTCTAAGAAGCTACTGGTCTGAAATAACATTTTTTTTTTTTTTCATCTTTTTATTCCATTATTTTAAACCAACCCCCCCCCCCCACGGCTGAGCAGCTCCATCAAAGCATCAGGTTGTTGGTGTGAAACGACGCTGGGATGGGCTGGGATTCCAACCAAGGGGGAATAAATCGTACTGGAATTAACATTTCCCTTCAAGGACACTCCGTGTGACTGTCCCAGGCAGTGCACCAATATTGGTAACTCGGAGCTCTCTGAGCCCTTCCACATCCAAAACCAAGCACGAGACTAAGCAAAGTCAGTCCTGAACCACATCGGGCAGAACCAGAACTAGACTTTATAATACGCCCTGCCCTCCACCCCTTTCAGGGTTTAAACCCTTTAAACCACAAGATGGGTTTAGCTTTAGTTGAGCAAGGAACTGACCCCCCCTCAGAGGTTGAGGGAAGCTCCAGGAAAGGAAAATGCTGGGAAGGGGCCAGGCCAAGGCTCAGATCTGATTTTACCTTGTGTCGACCGACGTCCTTTGAGCAACAGAGGGAGCGGGCAGGAAGGGCTGCTGGAATTCCATAGAATCATGGAATGGCTTGGGTTGGAAGGGATCTTAAAGATCATCTCATTCTAGCCCCCTGCCATGGGCAGGGACATCTTCCACTAGACCAGGCTGCTCAAATCCCAAGCAATCTCACAAGGCAAGACAGCACAACGCGCCAGGAACGAGGGACATCCAAGATGGGGATGGATGGGAACAGTGATTTGGTTCCAGCCTGAGCTCATCCAGCTCACACCAAAACACCCCTGAAGGCAACAGTCACCCCTGCACAGGCTGGAGCTCCAAGGAGAAGCTCTGAAGCCTCTGAGAGCTGCAGCTCCTTGGATTTAGGAACCCAACCTGCTCCCAAGGCGCCGCTGCTTTCACCTTCCAGCAGGAAAAACCAATTCAAGCTGGAAAACCTCCCCTCCAGATGTGCAAGGCCAATGACTCCTAAGATCAGGTGTGTGCTCACATTTCAAATGATCCAGGTCTCACTTCCACCCAGGGCTCCTGCCACAAAAACTGTGCTCCTTCACCGAGCAAAACCACTCCTGTGATCCAAGGTTTTCCTGGAGAATCTCCCTGCTCTCAACCCCATCTCCTCCACCATCGCAGTGCTCCGCAGAACAACCCCAGAGACACGTGTCTGGCTCAACTCCATCACTGAAACCTGCTCCCAAGGGAAAATGGAAAGAAGTTCTCCGGAGATCGGGATTTTCCCTGAGCAGTCGGCTCCAGAAACGAGCGACCGGGGTGGGGGGGGGGGACAGCAAGGAAAGGAGGAGGAAAAGAGAGGAAAAACACGAATAGAAAAACACAGTTCTGGTGCCGAAGAGTGCCCTCACCTGGGCTTTGATCCCCGAGTCCCCGTTGACATTGTACTTCTTCTTGTTGGGCATGGCCGTGTCCCCGCTGGCCCCGCGCTCCGCGTCCCTCTGGAACCGGGAATGCCCCCCCCATTTATACCTCCCCATCCCGCTCTGGTTTCAGCTGCGGGGTGGAGGCACAGGGAGAGAGGGGAGGAACCGCTGGCATTTTCAGACTCCCTCTTTTTTTTTTTTTTTCCCCTTTGGCAGGGAAGGACCCCAAGACTTAATGAGGCGTCCCGGCAAACAAGCCCCGCTTGTGTTCCGCGGGGAATTACAGCGGTTCCCGACCTCCAGACAGTTGGCGGCGGGTTTGAACGTGGCCTGGCTTGTGTGTGCATAACAATGCCTTATTTATGTAACCAGAACAGTTCCCTGCTCGCTATAATTAACTTGCTAATTAAGCTCTTTTAACTCGGGTTCTCCCCCCCCCCCTTTTTTCCCCCCCCCCCCCCCCCTCGCAATGTCAGATGGTTTCGTTAATGGAGCCTCATTAGAAGAAAATTAACTAATGAGCAACTAGAACCACGCAGGCATTTGGTACGTGGCAAAGTGGTTTTTAATTGTGTGGGTCGTCGCTCTGCCCCCCCACGGCTGCAAGTGCACAGTTTGTCCTTGGAAGGGTCCACACTCCCACTCCACACTCCCACATCCATCCCACTGCTCCTGCACCAGAGCTTTCCTTTTAGGATCATGGAATGGTTTGGTTGGAAGGGATCTTAAAGCCCAGCCAGTGCCACCCCTGCCATGGGCAGGGACACCTTCCACCAGCCCAGGTTGCTCCAACCTGCCCTTGGACACTTCCAGGGATCCAGGGGCAGCCACAGCTTCTCTGGGCAACCTGGGCCAGGGCCTCCTCACTCTCCTTTTTCCCATTATTTCTTCCTTATATCTGGTCTCTTCCCACCTTGCAGGTTCCTAATGCAGCAGGAAAAAGGCTGTGGATGGAGCAGACCCGCTGCAGGACAATTCCTTTAACTGAGTGGCTGGAGCTGCTATCCAGAGATTTTTGTCCCTGACAAGGTACCAAGGACAACCCCCATAAAGAACCTCAACATCCTGCCCAGAGAAGCTGTGGCTGCCCCTGGATCCCTGGAAGTGTCCAAGGCCAGGTTGGAGCAACCTGTGATAGCAGGAGGTGTCCCTGCCCGTGACAGGGGGTGGCACTGGATGGGCTTTAAGGCCCCTTCCAACCCAAACCATTCCATGATTCCATGACCTGCTTCCGAAGGAGAGGGAGCTGGGAAGTGCTGGGGCATCATGGATTGACCTCAACACCACTTCTGACTGACTGTGACACCAAAGCTCCCCCAGCTCCATTTAGGATCCCACACACCTGATTTACAGCTCATTTACCACTGATCTGACCTAATCTTGCTCCTCAACAACTGCCACACTTGTCCAGAGGATGGTACACACTTGCCAGGGAAAACTGATTCCAAGTGGCTCCTCCAAAGAGTTCCTGCAGAGCAGGACATGCCATGATGGCATTTTCCATCTCCCTGGCAAATTTCAAGGAATCTACCAAAAGGATAAGAATTCCCAGACTCCATGAAAGCAACACCTGCTTTGTGGGGGGAAACACCCCCAGAATTCCTCAGTTATAGGATAACTGAAATATGGAATATTTTCAGCACAGAAGTGTCAGGAATCTGAAGCTGGGATCAGCACCACCTGCTTCAACTGACACTTAAGGTCAGTGTTGTGTTGTTAAGGCAAATTTTTAATTTGGACCATTATTGGTGACCCTTTTCCTGCAAAATCCCAAGGGAGACACTTCAGTAAATTGGTTAAAAGCCCTTCAAGGGGGTACAAAGCCCATCCTGATGGTGCCACCCAACTACTTTCCCAGTAGGTTGTCACATCAAAACACTGAGAAATAAAAAGGCTTTTCCTGGACAAAAAAAAAAAAAAAAAAAAAGAAAGGAAAGAAAACCCTTTTTTTTTCAGTTGAGATCGAGACACTAAAATTAAGAAAACCTCTATCTTTAAAAATAAATAAATATTCTCTAAAAATAAAAGTTCTTTCCTTCACCTCCACTCCACAGCTCAGGAATCTTCTGCAATTCCTGTGTCAGTCTGGGACAACCAGATAAAACGAGGGAGAACCGTGTTCAACCCCAGTAAATTGTTTTTGTAGTCAGAGTGTTTTAAATTGATTCTTAGCCACGAATATTTGGGGTTTTTTTAAGGAAAACAAGGGAGAAAACAAGAGTTTTCTGTGGGATTAAGGGGGCACAAGCTCTCCAGCTTCCAAATCCACCTGAAATAAACTTGGGAAAGAAAGAGCAGGTTATGGAGCGAGTTAAAATCCATCTACTCATGGATGAAACAGCAGGAGGAGGAGGTGATCTCCAAGAACTGTCACTGCTTGGCCACAAACTTCCTGGGAACTCTTTTCCTAGTGGGAAAAAACATCTTATCTATTGATGATGCCATGAAATAAAATCAATTTCCTCTTTTTTTAAATAAAGAAGGGTAAAGGCTGGAGGAGAAATGATTTCCCAGCTGCGTGTCCAGAGCTGAGGGGACCCACAGGATCATCCCGGTGTCCCACCAGAGCCCAGGGATGGCAGCTCCCAGCCCAACCCTCCTCCTGCTGCCCTCTCATCCCTATTCATGGAGGGAAAGCTGGTTTGCTCCAGAGCTGCTGCCAAGCAGACACTTCATCTCCTGCTCCCTTGTCCCTGGGAAACTGGAGAGGGGTTGGCAGAGCCCGGCTCCCTTCCCTGGGCTCAGCGGTGCCAAACCCTCTCCGTGCTGGGAAGGAGCTGCATCCCTCAGCTCCAACAGCTTCTGCTTTTCCAATCCACCCCTCCCAGATCTCATCACTCCAAGGGAAGGGCTGCCCAAAGCCGCTCATTCCCTGGTTTCACACGCTTTAAATTAACGTGGAATCCTGACGGGCGCTGCTCGCTGAGCCAAAGCTTTACCCGGAGCTCCAAGTGCTTCAGATTCCAAAGTTCTCCAGGCAAAAGGTCACACGGAGACCAACTCCGGGATTAACACACACCTTTAACCCTTTGGCATCTTCCCTTTGGGAATGTGCAGGTTAAAGGTGGTTTTACCTGCAGGGCTTGGGACAGAAAGGACAGGAACGAGGAGTCACCCACCTGGGCCAGAGGGACTTCCAGGAGTGTTGGGATGTCAAATCACTGATTCCTGGAGGCATCATACCAGTGCTGGATCATGGAGTGATGGAATGGTTTGGAAGGAGCCTTAAAGATCACCCAGTGCCACCCCCTGCCATGGGCAGGGGCACCTTCCACTGTCCCAGGTTGCTCCAAGCCCCGTCCAACACTTGGACATTTCCAAGGATGGCACACCTTGGCATTCCTGACAGAGCCACTTCCATGGCAACAGACAGCAGCACTTAAATCCAAGGCATAGCAAGAGCTGGGGGCCATCCCTGCTGCTGGAATTGGTGGGAGCAGGGAGGAGAAATCCTTAAAAAAAAAAAGAAAATAACAAATACCTAAAGCAGGAAATTCCACTGGGGACAAAGGAAGGACAAGGAAGAGAGAAACCTCCTCCTCCTCCAGCTGTGGAGCAGATCCCTCAATCCTTCCCAGCTCTGTGGGACACCCCCACAACAACAACTATTCCCACAATCCCTCAGCTTGCAGTGATGGGTCAGGTGTGTTTTATACCGGAAAAAATGTGGGATCTCAGCAGCTGGAAATGGGAAACACCTGCTGAGTCATCACCAGCCAGGGCAGCACCTGCAGCACTCACAGATCCCATCCTCAGCCAGCATCCCACGGGATCTCACAGCTCCTTCCCACCACGCCACCCAGCAGCACAAGCTTCCCTAAAACACCTGAGTTTTTTTGGGGAAAAAGGAAAAGGCCACAGCAAAATGAACACCTCTGCTGTTCACTGTCTAACGATTATTAGACTGTGCAATTAGAGCTCATTAAACCATCCCCCCATGACACACCCTGAAACCTTCCCCAGACACAAAGCCAAAAGCTGTTCCTGCCCCACACGAGGCAGAATTCCCAGAAGCTTTGAAAATTCGGAATTTCCCCTCCTTTGGAGCCTCCAGTGGGATGAGTGGTGAGGAATTCCCGGCCCATGAGCACACATGGGAGTCCTTCCCTGACTGCTGGGGGGACAGAGGAGGGCTGGGTTGGATACCAGGGAAAATTCCTGCCTGGAAAGGGCTGTCCAGCCCTGGCAAGGGGCAGGGGGGGAGCCCCCATTCCTGGAGGGATTTCCAAGCCCTGTGGATGTGGCCCTGGGGGACACGGGTCAGTGGTGGGGAAGGGTTGGACTCCATGGGCCCGGAGGGCTTTTCCAACCCAAATGACCCCGTGATTCCAAGACTTTATCCCAGCTCTGCAAACCCAGAGCTGACCCGCTGCAGATCCCAGATCTCCCGACCATCAAGAGTTCCAGAATGTGGGAAAACTCCCATTTTAACCTGCTGCTTTTCCAAGGAGCCCTGCAAAGGCGTCACCACCATTCCCTGACAAGGCATTTTCCAATATTTAATTACGAGAGGTGAACTGAGGCAAAGGAAGGACCTTGGCAAGAACATTAAGACCTAAAAGGCTCGTTGAAATAATGACCTTAAAGATAATGAGCATTTTAAGGCTCGGGCCTAATTATTTCTTGAACTGTGGCCGTTCACTCCCACGCTGACCCCAGAAAGCACATAAAATGCAAATCAGGCAAGTTAAAAATCCTGATTAAAAACATCCCCAGAGGACATAACCCCGGGCCCTCTGGAGACGGATTTGGTGCCACAGCAGCTTTAACTGTCCATAAAATCATAAAACTGTGCTGGAAAAGGCAATTACTGAGGCCATGAGGAAAAAAAAAAAACCCCAGTCTATTTAAATAAAGTTTTTGTCATTTGGTTCTGATCCTAGAGGCACTAAATCCATAATGGAGAAAACGAGAGAGGGGGATGGATCTGTAGGGGGAGGTTTTTGCTTGTTTTTAAGGAGAACTCCACACTTTTGCAGTTAAAAATCCACATCTGAAACAGTAAATGACCTGCAAAAGTTTGTCACTGATAACCCTTAAAATGCCAAATTAATTTCCCATATAAAGACGATAAATTCTATCATATAAATATGATATGAATTATATGATAATATAAAAATATAAATATATATAATATTATATAAATTATATAATATAAAATTGATATAATTTATATATAATATATATTAATATATACATATATTAATATATAAATATATTATGTAATTATATCATGTAAGTACGATATAATTTGATATAATTTGGGGGAAGGCTGAAAGAATCATTCTCTATTAAAAATGAGTGAGGAGCAGGACAATAAACTGGAATTTTACAACAACAAAAATCCGTAAATCTTAAGAAAGGGATAGTGGGATTCAAAAAGTTGGATATTAAAGGGGAATAATGACATTTGAACCCAATGCATGGACGTTATTTGTAGATAAATATCAAATCCCCTCATAGCACCACCAGATTTCCAATTTTTTATTATAATAATCCACGCATTTTTAGAAGAACTACCAGGAGGGACGACTCCCAGACCAGAAGCCGGAGATGTGAGCTGGAATCTGGGAAGAGACAATGAATATTGACCTGGAATTTCAGTCCTCCTGGAGCACCAGGAGCGTTTCTGGACCCTGTGACACCGACAGACCCCTGGGGGGACACGTGGAGCCAACCTGGCACATCCCCTGTCCCTGAGCACCGTTGGGTTTTGGGGGCAATCTCATTGTATCTCCAGCTGCTTTGGGAATTCTTTCCACCAGAGAAGCAGGGAAAAGTGTATTTTAGTGCCTGCTGCCGTGGGTTCTAAACCCCTGAACCACCACGGTGCCCCGAGGGGCAGCTCCGAGTTTTGGAGGTTTCGTGGCGACAGCAGAACCTGAGCTGATGATCAGAACTGAAGCGGCTGCCGGTGGAATTCCAAGTCTCCCGGGACACAGAGAGGTTTCTCCCACTCCTCTTCCCCGCCAGCCCCAAAATCATTACAAAAATTAATTGTAAACACGACACATCTGCAGGATGGGGTGAACTGGGGGGACCAGCCCCCCGTCATTCGGCCATTTCCAATGAGCTCGTTAATCTCCAACTTTAACGACCCTCATCCCAGGTAAACCCCACACGGAGACCTAAAGCTCCCTCCAGGAATGGAGCCCCCTCCATGGCTGGGTGCTGGTTGGAATGGGAAGGTCAATAACTCACCATCCACTCGGGCAGGTGGAAAGCGGAGGCGCCGGCGCCGCTGCCCCACATCTCCCGAGGTGAATCCCTCAGGCTCCCATTCAGGGATGCAGTGGGATGCAGAGGGATGCACCAGCCAAGACCCCCCCCTAGCTGCTCAGTGGGGCTTCAGGGGCAGATCTTCTCCCAGCTGAGGTCTCTGTGACGATCCAGCCTCGTCAGCCGAGCCTTCGAGGGCAGCTCGGTCCCTCATTCCCATCAAAATCCCGCTCCGGGGAAGTGCTCAGATCCAGCCCATTTTCACAGCTGGGATTTCCCACCGAGCTCAGCTCTGCTCAACACCCGAGCCAAGAGCAGGCTCCCCGTGGTGTGGAGGAGACGTCCACCCATCGCCTGCTGGTGCGCTGAGATCCCGACGGATCCCAGAGATATCCCTGGATTTAGACCCGGAGGTCTCCTGCAACGAGGGTTGCACCTGGCACCATCCCAAGGTCCTGCTGCCTCAATCCGAACTGCACGTGGACACCCCGAGAGCCGAAGGACGCTCAGCTCCAGGTGGATCCCGAACTTCCCAATCCCGCGGCCGAGCGCGGGACGAGACGGATGTGTAAGAACACCCGGCATTCCAGCCGGGATTCCAGGGAAAAGCTGGGATGGAGCGGCCGGCGGGGCTGCAGCTCCCTCTGCTGAGCACACTCGGGAGGCGAAGAGCACAGAAGGGAAGATTTTGGAGACGCAGAGGTTGCAAAGGGATCTCCCGCCCCTGCAAGGGCAGCATTCCACACCCGGTAGCTCCACAACATCCCGGACCGGGACACGAACCAAATCCTGCTCTTTGCAGCGCTGGACACTCGAGCTGAGGCTTCAACTCCACCGAAACTCTCAAAATTCCGCCCCCAGGAATTAAGGAGCAGCTTTCTGAGCCCACTTTGGAATTCCAGCAGCATTCCCAGCCATGGAGCGACCGGGGTGGAGCCCCGGCAGGGGCTGGTAGCATTCCCTGCTGTTCCCCTTTGGAAATCCCTCTGCTCCGTGGGAAAGGCTGGCACCTGGTCATGTTTTGGGGGGATATTTTCCTGCTGTTTGTAAGTTCACCCTTCCAGACTGAAAGGAGCTTCTGGTCAGTGCTGCCTTCAGACCATCCCATTCCCAGCTCCAGACCATCCCATTCCCAGCTCCAGACAATCCCATTCCCAGCTCCAAGCAACCTGAGCTTAATTTGACCCAGGAAAAAAGCAGCTGTATGGGTTTTGCACAGAACACATATTCCCATGGAGCCAGCAAAGGGTTTTCCAGAGCGCTCACATCCCTGTCCCGGCACAGAACATGGAATCATGGAATCACTATGGCTGGAAAATCCCTGACGTGAGTCCTTCCCATGGACTGCAGTTCTTCAGGAACTGCTCCAGTGAGGGTCCCATTTTTTCCATGGGGTCACTCCTTCAGGAATTGCCTGGTCCAGCAAGGGTCCCTTTTTTTCCATGGGGTCAGTTCTTCAGGAATTGCCTGGTCCAGCAAGGGTCCCTTTTTTCCACGGGGTCAGTTCTTCAGGAACAGATTTGCTCCAGGGTGGGTCCCTTCCCTGGGGTCAGTCCTTCAGGAAGTTTTAGCTCAGAATTAGGAAAGAATGAGGAAACAAGGACTTGTTTTCTCCTTCCTTAACGTGATCCCTTCATGTCAGAGGTGAAGACACAGTGAAAACCCAGGGGAACAAAACCTTCCTGGTGCTCCCCAATATTCAGTTGCCTGTGGATGGTGGTTTCTGACATCCTTGACTCAAATAATGTTTATTATTAAAAAATAAATGTGTTTCAGAGCAAAGAACGGTTCAAACCTCAGTAAATATAAAGTTTTTGGTAACCAAAGGCTGAGCAGGACTAAAGCCCTGACTGGAGAGCCAGAATTAGCAATTGCTGTTGGAATACTCAAAAAAACACGGATTGCCCTTCCTGCTGAAAAGCTGGGCAGGATTCCCCGACAGAAGGACGGGAACGAGCCAGCCCTCAAAGCTGGAATGTTGAAAGAATAGGGAAACGGGATGAATTCGAGCTGAGAGGCTGCAAGAGCCCCGCGCAGGCACGAGGGGGAGCGAGAGACTGCGGGAAAATCCCAGCGTTTAAGCCCTGATCGATTGGAGAAATCCTGGAATCCCAGGGGCAGTTCTGGGCCCCTCAGACAGGAGAGACCTGGAGGGGCTGGAGCGTGTGCAGGGAAGGGAAGGGAGCTGGGAAGGGGCTGGAGCAGCAGGAGGGGCTGAGGGAGCTGGGGGGGCTCATCCTGGAGCAAAGGAGGCTCAGGGGGGACCTTCTGGCTCTGCAAGTCCCTGACAGGAGAGGGGAGCCAGGGGGGGTCGGGCTCTGCTGCCAGGGAACAAGGGACAGGCCAAGGGGAAACGGCCTCAGGCTGGGCCAGGGGAGGGTCAGGTTGGATATTGGGGAAAACTTCTCCATGGAAAGGGTTGACCCCATCCCTGAAGGAATTTCAGAGCCCTGTGGATGTGGCACTTGGGGACATGGGGCAGTGGTGGCCTTGGCATGGACTCCATGGTCTCCTCAGTGATCCCACCAGCTGGAGCTAAACCCCACTCACTCCTTGTTCTGAAACTGTTCCCAAATTCACATTCTCTGAAATCCCAGCTGTCCCCTTTGCCCCATCACGACACCTCCCAACCAACCAGAAGATTCCGGCGCAGCATCACCCGCAGAACTTTGGCACTGCCTCTGTTCCCCCACTGCCCCTTTTCCAAGCCTTCCCAAGTGGGCTGGGCAGCACAAACCAGCCCTGCCAGGCTGTGCCACCTCACTGCTCCCTTGTTTTCCTGGTGGATATCACGTTTCTGCAATACAGAGCCAAATAATCCTCTTCCTCTATGGGGGAAACGGAGCAAAACTAAGCACAACTAGATTTTGAAAGCGCTTTCCTTTAGGCTTCTCTGTCACACCTATAAAATTTCATCCTGCTCAACTCCTCCAAATACTTCCTGAGGACTCATTTATTGCTGACTGATCCCACTTTGCCCCCTTGGCCTCCCAGACAGCCCAACCTTGGGGGTTTATTTGTTGCTGATGAGCTGAAGCAGCTCAGCTGAGGTTCGGGGTGTGCAGGAAGCAAAGGCCGGGCTTTACACCAAGGTCTGGCCTCACAGGCAGCTCCTGGTGTCAGGTTCTAGTTTTAACTGTGTCAGGATCAGGTGGAAATTCAAACATAATGGTCGAGGTGTTGTGTTTATGCCCAAAAAGGGGGATGTGTGTTTGCACGGGGGTTTCACGAGACACAAATCACTCAATAGCTAAAAATCTGTGAATCGACCTGTTAATGTCCCCTCCCTTCCCACAGAGCTGTGCCTAAACCTGCCCCCAAAGGCCTGAGCAAGTGCAGAACTGTGAGTATCTTGAAGAGGATGAGCTTTGTGTCCCTGCTGTCCCAGAGCAGGTGCTGGTCTCTGTGATCCCATGAAATCTTGGAATGTGAACTTCCAGCTCGGGAAGGAGGATCCAGCTCGATCCATGAGGGTCCATCCAACCAGGGGGATGAGTTTAGTTGAGGTTACACGTGGTTTCAAAGCACTTGGAAGGGGAAGATCTTCCCCTGCTCAGCCTTACAAGTCAGGTGAGTGTGTTGGAGGTGCTGGGGCTGAACAACAAACGGGGAATTCATTTCCCTGTTTCCTATTCCTTTTCAAATGAGGGGTGTCCAGAAGCACCACTGGAATACAGATCAGCTTTGGAACCAGGCTGGTTACGGATCCTGCCTCCAGATTTCAGCATCAGAGGGAATTTCTCCTATAAAACATTGATTTTTTCCCAGGCTTTCAAATCCTCCAGGGATGTGCAAATGTCTCCATGTGAATCCATGACCCAGTTCAAGCCAGTTGGGGGGTTCTCAAGGAGAAGACGAGGCAGCACCACGGGAATTCCTGCTGTTCCTCAATGACAGCACCATCCCTGCTGGAAATAATCCCAAAATACCATCACTCTGGTGGGATGAGTAGAAAAAAAAGCTGCTTGGAGCAGGGAGGGATGAGCACCTATCCCTGAGGAACAGCCTGAGATGTCTCTCCATCCTCTGGGAGCAAGAAGAGCCACTGGGAGCGTGGTGACACCAGCCAGCTGGAATGTGTCCCCTTCGTGGAGCACAGGAAAATTAATGGATGTCCCAGGAACGGCTGAAATAGGGGATTTCTCATTATCAGGCTTAAAAGGATAAAATATCTTCCCTGGGTGAACTGGGGGAACTTCTCAGCACATCTTTGATGCAGCAAACATTCCCCAGCCCCTGTGAGCTCAATACAAGACCCAGGGGGGGTCAGGAAGCACAAGAAAGGGCAAAAACGTTTCACTTCCACAGGGAAATGATGGGGGTTTTTTGGCACTGAGAAGTTGTCCATAAAACTGACTTCACAAAAAAATGGCTCCACGTTTGACATCTGTTTTTCTTTCAGGGAAACAAGGACACGAGTCTCAATCTGCACGAGGAAGGGTTGGATGTTCTCCTCTCCCAACACCTCTGTAGAAATTTATTGCTGGGAATTCAGAGGCTTTTGGAGCTGAACAGCTGCTGGATACTGGGAATGTGGGAACTGCATCTGAGGGCTGGATTCCCTCTGCTCTGGAGCCAGGCTGGGAGAGCTGGGAATGTTCTCCTGGAGAAGGGAAGGCTCCAGGGAGAGCTGAGAGCCCCTTGCAGGGCCTAAAGGGGCTCCAGGAGAGCTGGAGAGGGACTGGGGACAAGGGATGGAGGGACAGGACACAGGGAATGGCTTCCCACTGCCAGAGGGCAGCATTAGATGGGATATTGGGAAGGAATTCCTGGCTGGAAGGGTGGGGAGGGGCTGGAATGAATTTTCCAGAGAAGCTGTGGCTGCCCCTGGATCCCTGGAAGTGTCCAAGGCCAGGCTGGACAGGGCTTGGAGCAACCTGTGCTAGTGGAAGGTGTCCCTGCCCATGGGATTGGGAATCATTTCTGCCCAAGAAAAAAGGGGGTTTAATCCCAGGGAATGGGAATCATTTTTGCCCAAGGA
>NW_020885107.1:131313-167551 GCF_003945725.1 Corapipo altera
TATTATATATAGATGGTATATATAATATATATATATAATATACATGGTATATATAATATATATATATATATATAATATACATGGTATATATAATATATATATAATATATACATGGTACCTATCACATGAATGATAGAATTATATACTGTAATTCTACATTAATAATACCAAGTTATTGGGGTGGTGGGGGGCAATAAAACAAACCCCCTTGGTACAGAACAAATATCCCTGAGGGGGAGGGGAAGAATTCCTGTAAATCCAACGAGCTCCCTCAGCTCCCTGTGTTTTCTCCAGGTTAATCAGCCCTGAGTGGAATCGAGTTTGACAAGTGCAATTAAGAGCCCTTAATTTGGGCACTTTAATCACTCAGCATCCAGAGCCTGTGCCAGGCCCAGAGCAGCTTTGGGGAGTGTTGTTAAATGTGCCCCAGACCACAGAGAGCCAGGGGGGAACTGTGCCCTGCTGCTAAACTGGCATTTTATCCCAAAAACTTCCCAGTTCCAAGGGCTGCCCTGGGATCACCAAGCTCACCAAGGCTCTTCCATTGGGCCTCCTTGTCCCCTCATCCCAAGGGATGATCCGGGCCCTGGCTGCTGGTGATGCCACAACACCCAAACCCAGCCAAACCAGAGCTTCCTGGACCGCCTCAAAAGACAATTTAACAACAAATGGGTCGTTTTCATACTCGGATTTAGAACCCCAGACTGGTTTGGGTGAGAAGGGACCTTAAATCCCACCCAGTTCCAACCCCTGCCATGGGCAGGGACACCTTCCACTGGGCCAGGATGCTCCAAGCCCTGTCCAGCCACGTGTCAGGACAGTGTTCAGTGGTTATTTATGATTAATAATAATATAGTAATATATTACATTATGTTATGTTATTCTATTCTTATATTACATTATATTATATTATGTTATTCTATTCTATTCTATTCTTATATTACATTATATTATGTTATGTTATTCTATTCTATTCTATTCTTATATTACATTATATTATGTTATGTTATTCTATTCTATTCTAATATTATATTACATTATATTATGTTATGTTATTCCATTCTATTCTAATATTATATTGTATTACATTATATTATATTATATTGTTATGTTATGTTATTCTATTCTATTCTAATATTATATTCTATTCTAATATTATATTACATTACATTATATTATATTATATTATATTGTTATGTTATTCTATTCTATTCTAATATTATATTATATTATGTTATTCTATTCTAATATTATATTTTATTACATTACATCATATTATATTATGTTATTCTATTCTATTATTATATTTTATTCTATTCTATTCTATTCTATTCTATTCTATTCTATTCTATTACCTGGGGGTTGGAATTGGTGATCTTTAACGCCCCTTCCAACCCAAACCATTCTATGAGTCCCTGAAAAACACGTTTATTTACAGATATGGATCCAACTCCACTCATCCCTCTCCAAACATCAACGGAGGACAATCCTCCTCCCGGGATTTCGCCGCTTCCTCTGGAGTCCTCAGTCCCCAGGCAGCGGATTTCACGTGGCCCCTCCGTGGATCCCATTCCCAGGCGTGGGAGGGGAGGCTCAGCCCACGTTGGGAATAACACAGCCCTTGCCTTGGGAGCTGTCACAGCGCTCTGCTTCCAGGCAGAGGAGTCGTTAGTAATCCCCTCATTAGGCTAATTTTAAGTCTCTCACATGTATTTTAATGTTCTCCCTGATCTTTTAATACGCACGAAGAACGTTTAATTGATTTACCTGCACTCCTCGCTCCTGTCGGGTTTATAATGCCATTTATTAATCCTGCTGGAGCTTTCCAGGGGCCTCCTCGCAGAGCTCCCACTGCTCCTGCCGGGGTGATGCTCCACAAAAACTGCTCCTTAAGGCTCCTGGGTAATTCCACGGGTAAACACCTTGGGTTTTAATTTGGCTCTGGTTACATTTTGTTAAAATAAAGGGCACGGTGTAGGTTTCTCCTTGTTTTACTGAGGAGTGGGAGAGGAGGTTGTGTTGGAGGTGGTTGTACCCCAGACCTTGCTGCCACAGGTAGCAAAAGGGAATAAGGAAACAAAATGGAGCAGGAAATCACTATAAATCTGATGGAAACAAGCTGTGGGTTTTGTCTTCCTGAGCAATCCAGCTATTTTAAAAGAGAAGCTGTGGCTGCCCCTGGATCCTTGGAAGTGTCCAGGGCCAGGATGGACGGGGCTTGGAGCAACCTGGGAGGGTGGGAGGTGTCCCTGCCCATGGAACTGGATGGGATTTAAGGTGCCTTCCAACCCAAACCACCACTCTGGGATCCCACGTTCTGAATTAAGCCAGGGCTGTGCTGTCACACTGACGAGTTCACACCTGAATTCAGATTAAAAACCCAAACTAAACCACAACCCAAACCCCATTTTCCCATTTGCTTCACCTTCCACAGAGGAACCAAGGAATCATCATAAGAAGGGACACAACTTCCCTCCCCGAGCACAACGTGTGTCTCACAGAAATCCTCACAAAAATCAAACAAGGGAACTGAAAATCAAACTCAAGGGAAAGTTTTTGGTTATAACACAGGTACAGAAGCTTCCCAGGCTGCAGAGGAAATCATGGCCTATCACACTGGAATGAGCCAATATTCCTCAGCAGAAGCTCAGAGGAAACTGTGCGTTGCTCCAGAGGAGAGACAGGAATTAGGGCACGGCGGGATGGGAAGACAGGATTTTTTTTCCCTATTTTTCTTTAATAAACCCCAGCGATGACATCACTACACGTGATGATTCAGCAGGATCAGAAGGAGGGGAAAAAAAACTAGAGGGAAAATCCAATCCTGAGGCAGGCAAGCCTGCTCCTGCCCTCCACGTGCCTCCGCTCCTGGCTCGGGTCACTCCTGTTCCCTCTGAACACAACGGGAGCACAGTCACCCCCCACCCCTCCCCAGGGGGCTGCAGGGCAGGGAATGCATCCCAGCCACAATTCCAGGAGCTGTGGCTGGGACAAAGAGCTTTCACTCCAATTATTTTTAGCTGGAAACAAACCAAGGCTCGGGATTTGCCGGGCTGAGAGAGCTGGGGGGGGTTCCCCTGGAGAAGAGAAGGCTCCAGGGAGAGCTGAGAGCCCCTTGCAGGGCCTGAAGGGGCTCCAGGAGAGCTGGAGAGGGACTGGGGACAAGGGATGGAGGGACAGGACACAGGGAATGGCTTCAAAGTGACAGAGAATATGTTTAGATGGGATATTGGGAAGGAATTCCTCGCTGGGAGGGTGGGGAGGCCCCGGCCCAGGTTTCCCAGAGAAGATGTGGCTGCCCCTGGATCCCTGGAAGTGTCCAAGGCCAGGTTGGAGCCACCTGGGCTGGTGGAAGGTGTCCCTGCCCATGGCAAAGGGTGGTACTGGATGGGCTTTAAGGTCCCTTCCCACCCAAACCCTCCTGGAATTCCATGATTTCTGGTTAAAACCACAGGGAGTGCAGGTTTGGAGCTGCACAGCCCACGGGAGCAAAGCCAGAGCGGGTGTTCTCGGGAAAACTGTGATGGATTCCCTTCCCCTGCTCTCCCACCCCCATCATTATTGGAGCCAAGGCCCCACACACTGCAGGGTGGGGCAGGAATCAGGGATCAGGGATCAGGGATCAGCACCTTCCCTCCCTCCCACACAGGACAGAATGTCCTGGAGCCAGGAATTGGGAAAAGCTTTTCCAAGCAGCAAAGCCACGGCCAGGTGGGGTTTTCCCCATCGGAGTCGCTGCTTCCCAGGAGGAATCAAGGAGCATTTGCAGGCAGAGTTACACACACCAACAGGCAGGTTTGGTGCCCTGGGATTGCTCCAGGTTCCAGGTGGGAAATGGCCGCTGGAAAGCCGAGGAGCTGAGCTGGGGGTTCTGATGAGCTGGAGAGTCACAAATAGTTCCCTGGATTTGCCACAGGAGCGGCCTGATCGTGGGGAAAATACCATCCTGAACCACAGCCCTGCTTCCCAATCCTTCAGCATCCCCAAACCAGAGACCCTGGAGCCACAGAAGGGCTTGGGCAGGAAGGGACCTGAAAGCTGATCTTGTTCCACCCCCTGCCATGGACAGGGGCACCTTCCACCAGCCCAGGTTGCTCCAACCTGGCCTTGGACACTTCCAGGGATCCAGGGGCAGCCACAGCTTCTCTGGGTAACCTGGGCCAGGGCCTCCCCACCCTCCCAGCCAAGAATTCCCTCCCAGTATCCCATCTAAACATATTCCCTGTCACTTTGAAGCCATTCCCTGTGTCCTGTCCCTCCATCCCTTGTCCCCAGTCCCTCTCCAGCTCTCCTGGGGCCCCTTTAGGCCCTGGAAGGGGCTCCAAGGTCTCCCTGGAGCATCCTCTCCTCCAGCCTGGCCTTGGACACTTCCAGGGAGGGGGAATTTCCCTGTTTTTAAGCCAGCACACAAACTTCCAGCTAAGATTCTAAGTGAAGACTCTGGAGGAGGGATGAGCCATGGATGGCTTGTCTCAACATGACAACCACAAGCACGAGATGTTTGACTGTCACCTTCCATTTGAACATTGGTTTTATGCCCTTTCTCCATTTGCACAATCAGGGAAAGTGGGAAAAGCACTACAGAGCTCCTTTCAGTCCTTAAAAGGGATATACAGGAAAGGTGAGGAAGAACTTTAGCAGTCTGGAGGGACAGGCCAAGGGGGAATGGCTTCCCAGTGCCAGAGGGCAGGGCTAGATGGGATATTGGGAAGGAATTCCTGGCTGAGAGGGTGGGGAGGGACTGGAATGGATTTCCCAAAGAAGCTGTGGCTGCCCCTGGATCCCTGGAAGTCCCTGCTGTTCCCACACCTGGAACAGAGCGACATCCAAGGATTAAAAAGCAGGACCCAAAGCCTTTGGAACAGATTTCACTCAGGAACTGCTTTCAGCTTTCAAGCCCACTGAAAACCAGAAAAATTAATTTCAGGGATAAACACTAAACATTCTGCACCCAGTGTTTCTCAGCAGTACTTTGTGTCCTTTTCCAGAGCCTGCCTGAATCCCGTGGTCCCCCTCAAATCTGGTTTGCTTCCATCTGCTCTTCTGTGTGAAACTTTGTGTACTAACACATCCATAATTATGGGGAAAAAAAAAAAAACAACACTACAAAACCCAAGCAGGTGCTCCACATTCAGCTCTTAACCAAAAAAATTACTGCTAAAAGCTAAATTCATCCCTCCCCTGCAGGGTTTTTGCTGTAACACAATTTATGCACCATTTCCTCGGGTTTATGGAAAAGATGCCAAACCCCACAGTTTTTGGGATGCAAAGAGCCAGAAGTGCTGATGCTACGACCTCAAGCCACTGAGAGCAGCTCCTCCAGTCTGCCCAGGGAGGTGTTTTTGGGTGTTCTGAACCTGATTTAGTCAAAATGAGCTGAAATTCTGTCAGTTCTTGCTGCCCTGGCTCGTTCTGCCCCAGGTCAGCAGGGGCAGGGGGAACATGGACACCCCTGAGGGATGTGTCAGACCCCAGAGCAGTTTGGGGAGACAATTTCAGCCACTGCTGGGATTTGCAGAGTTGATAAAAAGCAGGGATTGGGAACAGCACACTGTGGATTCACAGGCAGGGAACAAAACACAGCATTCTGCTGGAAAGGGGCTAATAGTGGGAATATCTGTCTTGGAAAAATCCTACACAGCTGCTACTTTATCTGGCCCAAAGTGTCTGGGTTCTTGTCTTTGAAAATAAAGAAGTATTTTATAAAATCTCACATCTCTGAAAACTGCATTATTTGAAGGCTTTTAGAATTTAGAGGCCTGTCATCAATAAATGGGTGGCTCGGGAGGATCAATGGAATAATTCAAAGGATCCACTCGTGAGAAACATGGACAGCTGCTGAGGGAGGGATCATAAAATCATGGAATGCTTCAGGTGGGAAGGGACCTCCAACATCATCTCATTCCAATCTCCTGCCATGGGCAGGGACACCTTCCACTAGCACAGGTTGCTCCAAGCCCCGTCCAACCTGGCCTTGGACACTTCCAGGGATCCAGGGGCAGCCACAGCTTCCCTAGAAAATCCATTCCAGGGCCTCCCCACCCTCCCTGCCAGGAATTCCTTCCCAATATCCCATCTAGCCCTGCCCTGTGGCACTGGGAAGCCATTCCCCCTTGGCCTGTCAAGGATGACAAGAGGACACACTCCACCACCCGCTTGGCCACGGCCTTGGATCTCCTCCAGGCATTGCTGCTCCTCCCAACTCAGCACATTCCCAGCCTCAGGTCCCTCTCCAGGAGCTGCACACGGGCATGGAAGCAGCTGATTTGCTGAAGTTTAGTCTCTTGAAAATCTTTAATCCCTTGAAAACCTCTTTGCTTTTACCTCCCCAGATTTTCAGGGGGAAGTTGGTGTATTTTTATTCTACTGCTCAGAGCGGTTTTAGAGCCTTCCTTTTATAATTGCCATGGATTTTCCCATCAGGAATCCAAAAGGATTCCCCCAGTGTGGGCAGCTGAACTTCCTTCAGGTCCCTGCCCCAGTCACTTGGTTCTCTGCATTTTAACTTCCCCCTATAGTGGCAATAAAATAGTGATTTCCAAGGAAGCGGAAAGCTGGAATGTTTGGGAGTTTAAAGGAGCTGCCGGAGAACCCCAGCCCTTTCCAACAGCTCACGTCACCACAGCTGAACTCCAGAGCTGTCACCCTGTTTACCAGCGTTCCTAAAAGCTTGGAAATGGGATTTAATGAGCGAGGCAGGAGGAGGATTGAAAGGAGCAATTTAAGAGCCCCGGATTTCTCAGCAATGACAAAGAACGTCCCCGTGTTCCACCGAAACCTCAGGAGATAATGGGAGAGAGAAAGCCTGAGGAACCCAGCGTGGGTGGGATGCAGACAAAAAGGAAAGCCTGGTGGAAAGCCCGGGCTGATGGAGGGTGTGGGCAGAGAGGCAATCAGGGCAATCAGGGCTCTGCCTTTGGCTGAGCGAGGGGCTGGATTTTTCTGTGGCTCTGCAGCCAGAGGAGAAAACATCTGATGGTCACTCTCTCCTCTGATGGTCAGCCTCGAGAGGGAGATCTGCAGCTTGGTTTGAGGTCTGAGGGGAGGTTCACCCTCTCTGAGAAGAGCCTTCTCTGTTTATAACTGTAATGTGCACAACAAGGCGTTCCACGAATGATATACAACCATATCCATGGAATGGTTTGGGTGGGAAGGGAACTTAAAGCCCATCCAGTGCCACCCCCTGCCACGGGCAGGGACACCTTCCACAAGCCCAGGTTGCTCCAAGCCCCGTCCAAGCTGGCCTTGGACACTTCCAGGGATTTTGCATTGATTAAATCTGACTGAAACGTGGCTCGTGGCCCTCTCCACGTTCTTCCAAGCACAGAAACCTCCTGGCACGTGGATCCCTCATCCCGGCACGTTGCTCCCGGGAACTCGGCTGTGCACGGTGAGTGGCATCAAGAGCTGGAAGATTTGGGCCAAGAAGGGTAAAGTGAGACATGTGAGCTCAGTCAGGATCACACCAGAGCTCTGTGCTGACGTCCCCTGAGCTCTGCTGGTTCAGATCACCTGGGACAGCACCAGCCCCACCCGGGAGCGCTTCCAATTATAGGATATCAGGAGCCAAATTTAGCTGCAGGGAACAGGGAGTAGAGACATCGCAGAAGATCCAGATCCCGGGATGGGCAACCTGGGTAAGAGACGCCAGAAATAGGAATGGAGACGTAATTCCCTTCAGCTCTGCAGAGATGGGGCCTCAAAGGCAGAGGTTTAATTAAGTCAGGTCTGGAAAAGTGCTAACGAGGCACTTGTGTGAGAGGCTGGGACACCTGGACTAATTGTGTACAAGAGAAGTCCAACCTGGGCTAAACCTCCCCAGGCTGAGTTTTGTCACCCACTTGAAGGAAAACTGCAAAGCATCACGAGCAGATTGGAAAACTAAGGAGTCAGCAAAGAATTCCATCCTGATGTCGTGGATAACGATCCCGCTGCCCTGGTCTCAGCTCAATTATCCTTTTGAGGATTCTCTTTGTTGCCACACATAAAATACCCCAAATGCTATAACCAATCTGGAGCTGTTTTGGAGCAAAGGGCAGGGTTTGTGGCTCAGGCCCCCACATTCTGGACGTGCCCAGAGTTGTATTTACTGAGAAGGAACCACACTTTGGGGCTCAGAAGGTTCTGCCACCTCACCCACGGGATGGGAAAAGCCAATAGTTGGATGGAGAAATGAAATTTAACACCTTTTTAATCCCATAGCTGCAAAGGAATCCTGGATCAGAGCTTACTTTAATACAAATCCTCACTCTGCAGGATCTGCCAAAGCTGGTAAGAAATCCACGTTAAGTAACACCAAGTGACCCATTTCCCTGGGTTCCCACTTCAAGTCACCCCTGCAAAATGCAGAATCACCAGCTTAAACAGACATTTAAAAATCAAATCAGCCTTGGGATAAAGCAACGGGAGCCAGAGCAAAAAGGTGGTTTCTCAGTGTTCAGGTGGGAGCTCATTTTAAAGGCTTTACATTCATCTTTCCAATTAATTTGGGGGAGGAGAGAAAGGCCAAGACCACGAGATTACATTAATGGCAGTTTTCTCATTCTCAGAAACTATCAAAGCCTTTGATTTTTGTTTCCCTAATACCCTGAGAGTCATCAGGAGGACAGAAAGTATTACAGTTAATGGGATTAAATCAGCCCCAACCCACTACTCTTCACTGCTCCACCCTCATTTACTTCCCTCAGTCCAAACAAGAACTAAAAAGGGGCTCAGGATGTTTGTCTGTGGCAGATGAAATCGTTGGATCACTGGTGTGAACTTAAGGAAAGTTAATGCCAGACTGGTTCCAGAGAAGGAAATGGGTTGTTGTGCTGGGGAAACACCACTGGCAATGGTGACAGCCAGGAATTCCTTCCCATTATCCAATATAAAGCCCCCTCCCTCAGTAGAATCACCTGTCTCTCTCTGACACATTTCTGCTCTCCCAGACACAAAAAATGTATCCAATTTTATGGTTTGGGGAGGATTTTTTTGTTAATTTAAGCAGAACTCAGGGCACACAACAAAGTGCAGACGGACAAGTCCACCGGGACCGAATTTAACAATATATTCTTGACGTGGAGAACAGGGAGTGGGATGAGGGAGAACACCCCAAAGCTCTCCCTCCTCCACTACCTGGGCAAGAAAGGCTGCTCCTGGGGAGAAAGCAAGGGATGAGTGCAGTGGGAATAGGGGACAACCAGGCTGGAAGGTCAAGCCAAGCCAAGGACGAGCCAACCACCACAGCAAACAGCCAGAGGAAGGAGGATTGATGGCACTGGGGCACCACAGATCTTTCCATCAAAGCCCTTGATTTACAAGCCCACAGAACATCAGGTGTTTGCTCAGTTGCTCAGGGGGACAAGAGTTAAAAATCCCTGCCCTGGTGTGTGGTGAGAGGAGAGCCCTCGGCTCTGCCCCCAGGGCCTGTCCTCGCTGAGGTTCCACAGCAAACACAGGGCTTGGATCCTTGGAAATTTGGGAATATCATCCATCCCAGACACCGAGCAGCAAAGGTGAGCAGAGCACCGAGCCTGACACGAGCGACAAGCACACTGTGCACAGAATCCCACGGCGTGTTTGTCGCCGGGCCTTTGCCAACGGCGTCGCTTGGATTCCTCCGAACGTCTGTCGGGTTTGTTTTCATCTCCTCCCCAACGACAGCAATCCTGCCTTTGGCACCAGGGCTGCCTTTACAGAAGGGTTCTGCAGCTCGGATGTGTGAGAGCAGGGTTTGAACAGAGACACACAGGGAGCAGCTGCCCAAGGAGCCTCCACATCCACCCCAATAACAGGGTTTAACGGCACCAGAGCTCAGCAGATGCTCCCGGGAGAATTCCAGCCAGAACATCAGACACCTTGGCACCACAGGCTGCCTTGGAGAGAAGGATCAGGACCCTAAATGTGATTTATGGGTTTCCACAGAGCTGAGGAGCAAGCTCAGTGCTTTCAGCCTCGTGCTCCAATTCATCATCCTCCTGTCTGTGGGATCGACGTGGAACATCCCCCAACTTGGACACGGGCCCTCAAAAACCACAAAGGCACCGCAGCCCCAGGGAGAAACAATGGCTCCTGGCAGGGAGCTAAGGCAGGATAACACCCTGCTTTCTGCAGCAGCTTCCCCTCAAATAAAATACCTGGTCTTGAGCAGTGGTAAGATCTGGCACAGACTCAGAATCAGGGAATGGTTTGGGTGGGAAGGACCTTAGAGCTCACCTCATCCCACCCCCTGCCATGGGCAGGGACACCTTCCACCAGCCCAGGTTGCTCCAGCCTGGCCTTGGACACTCCCAGGGATCCAGGGGCAGCCACAGCTTCTCTGGGCAACCTGTGCCAGGCCTCCCCACCCTCACAGCCAGGAATTCCTTCCCAATATCCCATTTATCCCTGCCCTCTGGCAGTGAGAAGCCATTCCCCCTTGGCCTGTCCCTCCAGGTCCTTGTCCCAAGTCCCTCTCCAGCTCTCCAGGAGCCCCTTCAGCAACAGGAAGGCTGCTATAAGGTCTTGCCAAAAACTTCTCCAGGTTTCTCCCTCTAATAGTTAATAATGATAATAATAATAATAACAACAACAAGAACAATAATCTTATAATTAAAATCTTACAATAATCTAATCATAATCATCTTATAATAATAAAAATCTTATAATAATAATAATAATTTTATAATAAGAATAATCTTATAATCTTCTCCCTCTGATAATTAAAGCCAGTCTTGGAGTGATGCTCAGCTCTCAAGGAGCTCCACGGACAACATGAGAATCGCTGTGGAAAATAAAGAACCACCCAAAAGAGTTTCCCTCTCTACAAGTGCTGCAGCTTCACCTGCTATGGTTTCCTTCCCTCTTTACACCCGAAAAAGCCCCTCAGAGACATCCAGAGGAGCCCACCAGGAACGAGGGTGTTGGTGTTCAGGAACAGCAGCGTTTTCCAGGAGAAACACCGAGTTCTCCAGCAGGTTCCAGCCATCTGCTCAATGCACCAAAAACGCTGATTTTTCTCTTCCAGAGGCAGTAAAAGGTCACCTGGTAGCCAAGCTCCAGCAACAAACACTTCTGTACTTGGTGAATGGTTTCTCAGCTTCACTGGGCAACGGGGAGGGCTGAAATGATGCTCTGGGGTTCCCACTGCCCACCTCAGTTATAAATGCAGACAGAAACCATGGGCTTTGTCACACAGCCCTGGCTTCACGGGACAGGAGCCTCTGCAAAATGGAATTTTCAAAGGCAAAGATTTACAGAATGTGAACGGGGGAAAAAAAACCCCATCCTGCAACATCACAGCTCCTCCCCTCTCCAAGAGGCAGATGCCACCACACATAAATCCAATAGAGAATGGACGTGCTACCAGGCAGGAGCAGTCCCCAGCCCTGCAGGGATCTGTGGATGTGGCACTTGGGGACACAGGTCAGTGGTGGCCTTGGCAGTGCTGGGGATGGTTGGACTCCATGGTCTTGCAGGGCTTTTCCAACCTCAATGATTCTGTGGTTTTAAGATGCCCCTGCTATCACCCAGAGAACACCTCTCATCTCCACCCACCTCCCCATCCCTCTCTCCCTTTCCCAGACTCCCTGAGGACAACTTTTGCTGCACCACCCATATTTTGGAACACAGGGCCACTCTTAAACCCTCTCATCATCCCCATGAAGCAGCAGCACCTCCCTCAGCTCTCGGGTGCAAGTTCACTTTGCAAGCACGTGCAAACAGCACGTGTGAAACTTCACCCTTTAAAACACAAAAAAATCAGCTCAAAATCCTCCAAACTGATCAAAACCAAAACTCTCCTTCAGGCTCTTCACCGCCCTGGATGTCCCCATGGCCCCAAGTAACTGTGACACCAGTTCTTCAAAGGGTTTCCTGGAGCTGCTGGGCCTTGGCCCCTGTGCCAGTCAAGTGTGTATTTAAGGATTATTGAGTTTATTTAAAGGATTTTCCCGACGTGTGCTTTTCTTGGAATACAAAGGCAGAGCCTAAGCTCCTCTTCCCCTTATTCCTCAAACCTAATTTTAGGTGCTGTGGAACGTGAATTACCCAGTCCCGGAGCTTCCCAGCAATCCTGACATTCAGGAGACAACTCCAATGCTCCAAACCTTCCAGCAACACCCTCACAAAACAAACCCTTCCATTGTGGAGCTGAGATTTCTCAGAGCAGTTGGGTTTTAACAATCCTTCTGTACTAAAATAACTCTGGAATTAAAGACCAACAAGTTCCTCTCCTTCTCTGGACTTTCACCGTTCCAAGACACAAAACTTTTGCTGAATCATGGAATGGGTTGGGTGGGAAGGGACCTCAAAGCCCATCCAGTGCCACCCCTGCCATGGGCAGGGACACCTTCCATTATTCCAGGTTGCTCCAAGCCCTGTCCAACCTGGCCTTGGACACTTCCAGGGATGCAGGGGCAGCCACAGCTTCTCTGGGCAAAGAGGTTCCTGGAAATACATGGAAATGAAATGAATGTTTGAGGAACACCCAGCTCATCACATCAGATGGACGTGAAGAGAATCAACTCCACTGAGTTTAATTTTTAGCTGTTTCTAAGTCCACGTTGACCTTTCTGTCCTCATCCTCATCCTCTCTCCACGTTGGCTTCTCACTCCCTTACATGAGACTAAAGGTTTTGGCTCCTGCTTTATGCTTCCCATGTACTGCTGGTAAGGAAAAAGTGACCAAAAAAAACATTAAAAAAGGGATTATTGACTATTTAACCGGAGGTTTGTGTCGTATTCTCAACGATTTCAAGTGTTGGTCCCCAACAGACCAGACCAAACCAGACCTTCCCTTTGCAGCTCAGCTTTTTAAACCCACGAAACCTTTTCCAGCTCCAGCTGAAGGAAGAGTTTGGTTCCAAAGCTTCCTGGTTTTTTAGCTTTGTTGATGTTGATGCCTGCTCAGCTGGTGCTTCGAAAAAACTCAGGAGCAGTTAACTGAGGGTGAGATAAGGAAAGGGTTTAATTTGTGCCAAGGCATAGATGTTACAAGACCCCCTGGCTGTGTTTGAGATGTTACATTTTATAATAATATCTGTCCAATCCCAAGTGTTTCCACCCCGTAGCCTTTGCTCTGGTCCACCCCCTGGGAATTGGGTCTGGGGGCTTTTTGGGGCCACCTACTTCATCATTCTCATCATCTTCAGAGCACAAAGGGTACACAGTCACCTAGTTCTCGACTCTGTTCTGTTGTTCAGGCCCAGATACGAGTGTTCTCCAAACAGCCTAGGCCCTTGTCTTGACAAGAGACTAAACATTTCTACTGGATTCAGGGGTAGGATTGACATGGGGTGCATGGAATGGGGTAAGAGGGCCGAGGAATGTGTAAACAACTTGTACTACAGGGTAAGGGAACAAGGGCTGCTGCTTCTAAAAATCTATTTTTACTACTTACAGAACTTATAAAGCTTACAAAACTAGAAAAATAAAAAAAACTAAAAGGGGCTTAAGGCATCAATGTCCAAGGGCGCAAGTGCCGAGTGCTCTGAACCCACAGGATCTGGAGACAGGTTGGGGTTTTTTTTTTCCCCAGCTCCAGCCTCGTCCTTACGCGAGAGCTTTCGTAAAACTGCTCTTAACGGGAGTCTGGGCTCTAATAACAGAGACACCGAGCGTGTAAATAGCAACTGCCTCTTGAATAGAAACCTTTGACAAGAGCTGCGTGACTCTGCCTTCTAAAAACGGCTCCTGGGCGTGGAGGGAAACGTTTCTGGCACACTCCGGCTCCCCAGGCGGGGTTCAGGTTGGAAATGCTGATGGAGGCACCAAGAGCCGAGCCCAAAGCTGCTGGAACAAAGCTGCAAACCCCAGAACAGTGTTTTTCTGAAGCCAGGAGCTGCCAGAAAGTAGTCAGAGACGAAGCTGAGGTACCTGCAGAGAAGATCTGCTCCTCCCCGTGCAAGCACAAAAATCTGCTCAAACGAGAGGCTGGAGGGGGGGTTTTCCCTCCCTTTTCCCTTTGGGTTTGTCAAAGTTTGACATTTCAGGAATGCAACGTTTTGCCAAGTCATCAGATGGTGAAAGGAGAAAAGAAAAGTAATCTCCAGGCTCAAAGAGACCCAAAATCCAGGGCACGGTTTTGTTCTCCGGGGGTTTCGTCATCCAAAGATACAGGAGCAGCAGAGCAACAGAACACCCCTGAAATTCTGCTCCTCCCCCAAGGCAGAGCCAGCCTGCTGGAAGTTCATTCTCCATGGATTTCACCCCCTCCTGGCAGCACCACAAACACCTGAGGGGCAGGTCGGGATGGGACATTTTGGGGGGGTTAATTGTGGCTTTAGGAGACTGTTCCCAACACCCACGGGAAGGGTCAGGGCAGAGGGAAAACTGGAAAGGTTTGGGTGAAAAGGGATCTTAAAGCTCATCCAGTCCCACTTCCCTTGGGCAGGGACACCTTCCACTGTCTGCCCATGGACACTTCCAGGGATCCAGGGGCAGCCACAGCTTCTCTGGGAAACCCGGGCCAGGGCCTCCCCACCCTCCCAGCCAGGAATTCCTTCCCAGTATCCATCTTATCTGTGCCCATCCTAAGCAACACCCCCCACTCCGCAGCCTCAGTGATTTCAGCCCTCAGCTGGCTCTGGAAAAACCTCCTTCCCTTTCCTGAGGAGCACAGATTTCTTTGGGAAACCATCACGTGGGTGTTTCCAGACACCTCTGCTTTGCACAGTAATTCCATTCCCAGGCTTTTGACACTGCAAATCAGAATAAATGTACACTAAATAAAGGAGGATGTGCAGTTGGGGTGATATCACATCTCCTGTAGCATCCCAAAGACTCTGGACTATCCCAGCTCCAAATAAAATATTCCCTCTGCTCCTCCTCGTTTCTTTAATAAGATTTTAATTACCCTGAAGGTAGTTACAGCTGCACATGAAGATGGAGTCCCCCCAGTTCCCGATAACAGAACACCAGGATTATTGTTTAGCCACATTTTTGAACCCTAAAAAGATTCTACTGGGCAAAAAAAAAAAAAAATCCTTCGGCAGCCACGTTTTTATGGATTATTTTCTTAATTGGCTGCAAGTGTCAAGGAGCAGGAGGATTTATCATGCCCCAAAGCCCCTGTGACACACGGGCAGGCTCCTTTCCTAATTGGAAAATTATTTATGTCCAGTTTGCCTTCCCCTACAAGTCACTTAGGAAAAGGAAAGATGTTCCTGCCTCGGATTCGTGGCCCGAGCAGAGCCAAGCTCTGGGAGTGATGGATGGTGATAACCCATATTTGCAAATGAATCCAAGAAGAAGTTTTAGAAATCCATGGGTGAACAGAGGAGAATAAAATTAGATGGAGAATGACTGGTGGGATTATAAAAACACGGGTTATTTTCAGTGTGGAGGAGCTTTAAATCACACCCAGAGCGTGGCTTGAGCCGGTGGGACTTCCACTTGGAACCTCTGGAGTTGTGCAAAGTCCCATTTTCCAAGCCAGGTGGTCTCTGTGGCACTTTTGTGGCCCATCTTGACATGGCTAAACAGGCCAGTGGGGGGAAAAAGGAATTAAAAAGCAAAATCCCCTCTCGTGTTGCTGTGGGTTCACCGGGGGAAAACGAGGACATGGCTCCTGAGGATGCAGAATTCCCAGGATAGGCATTTGTTTCAGATTTGCCATATATTGGACAGGAATCAAGAGGCAGCAAAAAAACAATCCCACGTGAACTGTTGAGCAGGGAAGGAGATTTCTTTAAAAAAGGATGTGGAGAGGGAATTAAAAAATCCAAGGGAGGGGAACGTCAGGAGGCCACAGGGAGAGTCCACCCTTAGATCCACGTTTTCCTTAGAGCTCCACTGACACCTGAGCAAAACTATTGCCCTGAAAACACTTCAGACGTGAAAACTATGGATGGAAGGGGCAGGGATAAAACAGAAATATCAGCATTAAGTCAGTTATCAAGGAATTCTTTACCCAACTATTTCAACCCCACCCCGCAGACACACTTCAGAACTTCTACTTTGCTGCAAATACAAACATGAAGTTGAACAGATTTTTGAATTAAGGTGAAAACAAAGTGAAAACAGTCACCTTGAGGAATTCAGATGATTCCTGATGACATTGGAACAGAAAACTGTCCAGCACTTGGGGGCTCCAGGAGAGCTGGAGAGGGACTTGGGACAAGGGCCTGGAGGGACAGGCCAAGGGGGAATGGCTTCCCACTGCCAGAGGGCAGGGTTAGAGGGGATATTGGGAAGGAATTCCTGGATGGGAGGGTGGGGAGGGAGGCCCAGGTTGCCCAGAGAAGCTGTGGCTGCCCCTGGATCCCTGGAAGTGTCCAAGGGCAGGATGGACAAGGCTTGGAGCAACCTGGGCTAGTGGGAGGTATCTTACATTCATGAGAGAAATGGATTTCAGCACAAGGGTGCAAATAAATATAAATAATATAAATAACGTAAATAAACATGAACAATATAAATAACATCAATATAGATAAGATAAATAAATCCTTCTACCTGGGCTGGAGCAGCTTATTGAACCAATGCAGTTTAAAGCAGTGGAAACAACCCAGACCTTTGGGTTTCCACGTCTCAATCCCGTTATTCCAAGTCCCCAGGAAAGTCAGGACCCCGAAGCAGGCAAAGCTCTGCACCTCCAGTCCTCACCTGGAGTGTTCCCAAGCAAAACCAGGTACATTTAGGTCACTGACTCTGCCTTAAATCAGCTGGAAGTTATTTTAAGACCCAACCATCAGACACTCGGTGTTTATATTAAAGCAGCCTCCGTGTCCCAATGTCACAGGCAATAAATCCCCAAATACAAGCACAGTGAAATGATGATGAAAACCTTTGTGGCACTAAAAAGAAAAGCTAAAATCTGAACTTTTACTCTGTCTGACACAGCAGGGTGTGAGCAGGTCTCTGCTGGGCACCTGGAAAGGGGCTGGCATTCCAGTGGGTGTGGATATTTGATAACATAAACCCGTTTCACATGTTCAAAACAGAGAAAAGGGATAAAGTCAGTGAAAGTTCAAGACAAATGGGGTCAAAGTGTTCAGTGACTCGTCTCAAGTTTCACTCTGAAGTGTTAAAACAGGCCCAAAAGGTTATTTAACTCCTTTAAAGTGTTTTTTTGCTCTTGTTCTCTCCATTTTGTTTGTTTCTGGAAGAGATTCCGTCACACTTCTTTTCCTCTGTTCCAAAATGTCCCAGGAACTGGGTAAAGACAGGGAGGTTGGACAGCACCAGACCTTTACATGCATTAAAAAGCCACCTGAGCACTGAGCCAAGGCTGAACTTCCCAGATGAGACGAGGCCGGAGCTGCGGGAAAAGGAACATCCAGAGCTCCAAAACTGACATTCACCTACAAGGCTTTTCTGATTCTTTCTGACACAACTCAGAGCCAGATTTGTCCAAGACCTGCCACTCTGATTTCATCAAAGCTGGTTTTTGAACTCTCTGGCAGTGAGGACACAGCGAGGAACCACAAAAACCGGTGTCCGATGACTTCAGGGATACCAGGAAATCCTGAGGAGGGGTGAAGTTGTGAGGCTGCTTGAGCCAATCCAGCAGCTCTGTGGCACCAGAAGGGAAAGGCTCCTCTTCCTCCTCTTCTCCTGACTATGTAGGACTTGGCTCTGCATCCAACAGATCCTCTATGAACCCATTCTGCTCATCCCAGAACCTGCATCCTCCCCACCAACCCTCCGACATCTTCTGCAAGGATACCTGGAAAAATCAAGGAGCAACAAAGCAACAGCCTCAGGCCGTGCCAGGGGAGGGTCAGGTTGGGGCTGAGGAGGAATTTGTTGCTGGAAAGGGTGGTGAGGCCTTGGCAGGGGCTGCCCAGGGAGGTTTGCAGTGCCCATCCCTGGAGGTGTCCCAGGAAGGCCTGGCCGTGGCACTCAGTGCTCTGGGCTGGGGGACAAGGTGGGGATGGGGCCCAGGGTGGATCCATGGGCTGGGAGGGCTTTTCCAATCCCAGGGGCTCTGTAACAAGGGTGTGGAACCCCAGAGTAGAAGTGAAATCTCCTTCAGGCAGCAGGAAGGGGTTGGGATGACTCAAGCCTTGCCCATCTTGCAGAGGGAAGAAGGATCTCCCTGACAGAGGACAGTGGTTATCACAGACCCCTTTCTGCCCCTGGTCACCATTTCCACAGGAGACTTGGCAGAGAGGAAACACTTGCCAGGACTTCAGCAGCTCCCTGAGTTAACATAAAATACAGATAATGGCAATTTAACATCCTGGGCTGGGAGTCAGAGGGTCCAGGACACCCAACCTTTCCTGGGACCTCCAGAGGGGGAGAGAGAGGGACAGTTCAGGGCAGTCATGTGGCTAAACCCTGCCCAAAGAAAGGCAAAGCTTCTCTAGCAGGGAAATACAGGTCTTGTCATGACCACAAACATTAAAAACAAAAATAAGAAAACAGACCAAAAAGGACCCAGCTTCTTCCCAAACCCAGTTAAGAAAGTCCAGAGAAACCACCAAAAGAGCAGAATCCACCCAATCTCAAAGACAAGGTCGTTTGATTTATGAAGTATTAGGAAGGAATTCCTGGCTGGGAGGGTGGGGAGGCCCTGGCACAGGTTGCCCAGAGAAGCTGTGGCTGCCCCTGGATCCCTGGGAGTGTCCAGGGCCAGGCTGGGACACTGGAGCTGGGGTTTGGAGCAACCTGGGCTGGTGGAAGGTGTCAGGGCTGGAACAAGATGGGCTTTAAGGTCCCTTCCAAACTATTCCATGATTCCATGATTGACAGAATCCACAACACCTTTCAGCTGCTGGAAGAAGGACATATTTCCAGATATTTTCAAGGGTTCTGTTTTGGGTTTTTTTTAATTTGTTTGGGGAGCCCCTGAATTCCACTTGCCACAGGCTGTTAGAGCAGAGCTCCCTCCCTGCAGCTCAACGAGCCTAAAGCTCCCCTTTAATCAACAGCCCCAGCCCTAATTCCCTGTTCCCTCGGACAAACGACAAAGAGCAGGAAACAAAGAACAAATAAACAAGAGAAAAAGCAGCTCAGAGTCCCAGCAGCACAAGGAGCCCATTGTCTGGGCTGGGCTTTGGCCAGGAAGCTTTGCAGGTCCCTACACACCTACTCAAGCTTTGCTGGGTGACTTGAGGGAGAGGATGTAAAAACCCCATCCAAAAATCCCGGGATGAATCAGCCAGGGCATTAATCCAAACTTCGGATCTGAACCACACTTCTATCAGACTTTTCCTGTGACTTGACCAAAGCAGCAGCTCTTTCTGTGTTTTACAGTCAGTCTCAGCAGTTCACTTGTCTCTCTGGAGTCAGATGAGACAACAAACAATGTGCTGTGGCCGTGGCACCCCGAAGAACACGGAGTGAAAGTGGTGGACATGTTCAGGCAGCCCCGTGACTCACCCGGGGTCACTTTGCTGCTTCTGCCACGGAGGAACCAGAAAAACGTTGCAGCTTATTTATATTAAAAATAAAAAGCCATGGAAAAAAACAAAGAGCCGAGCACAGAAAGTTCTTGGCACTTGGGAGTTACCCGAGAGCTTCTCCGCTGCGGTGACCAGATAAACTCTTTTCCTAACCCAAAATCCACTTCCCTGTAACCATCCCCCAAACCCCCAAATGGTTCTTCAGGCAGTGCTGCAGAGCAGGGTGCTGCTCAGTGGAGTTCAGAGGCTCTGCCCTGTCTCAAAGAAACCAACTCCACTTGTAGAGACTCCCACAAAAGTGACATTTATAAGCCATACATTTCAGAACTTCAGAGCTGGAGTTTTATGCCAGACCTTTTTTATGGATGTTTGAGTCACCACTAATTCTTTTTTTTATTTTATTTTTAATTACTGGTTTAAAACTACCTAAACCCTTTTATATCTAGGGGCTGTTCCCTTTTAAAAAGCTGAAAAGATACCCTGGAACAGCGTGAGCACAGCTGGGAGCAAACTCCCTCCACACCCAAACGCTCCTTCCTACCCTCTGAGGACACTTTCACCCTTCCCTTGAACCCTTTGGATGAGGAAACGAATCCTGAGGATCGCACTGGAGCGGGGTTCAGAGGGGATGGGGGAAGAGAATGGGTGTGGGATTGCTGGCTGGTGTCCAGGCACAGAAAGGACAGGCAGGAAGGAATCTGGAGCAGGGAATAATTCAGGGAGACTGAGCTGGAAAGGCACATGGAGTTATGGGGAGACGCCACACAAAAAGATCTATTGGAGCATCAGGCAGGTCATCCTTCCATGTGCCTGTGGTTGCAAAGGGTCTTCAAAGAGCAGGGCACAACCCCTGCCCAGCTGTCACCAGGGGGAAGGGACAGGCACAGTGGGGAGGATGTGCCCGAGGTCATCTGGAAACCACAGGCCAGCTGAGTTCTGAGGGTCACACCAGGAGTTCCTCTGCCTCTCTTCCTCATCTCCCTGTTTCTGAACAGCCCTTCCTGCCCCAGAGGTTAGTGGATCACAGAATCATGGAATGGTTTGGCTGGAAGGGACCTCAAAGCCCAGCCAAGTGCCACCCCCTGCCATGGGCAGGGACACCTTGCACCAGCCCAGGTTGCTCCAAGCCCTGTCCAATCTGGCCTTGGACACTTCCAAGGATCCAGGGGCAGCCACAGCTTCTCTGGGCAACCTGGGCCAGGGCCCCACCACCCTCCCAGCCAGGAATTCCTTCCCCATATCCCATTTAACTCTGCCTTCTGTCACTGGGAAGCCATTCCCCCTCATCCTACCCCTAGAGGCCCTACCAAAAGTCTGCTCCACCTTTCCAAGAAGGCTCCTTTAAGGACTGAAAGAAGGGCCACGTAGCACTTTTCTGACCGTGGAAGGTTTCCCTCCTGAGGAATGGATTCAGGATCCATCCTGAACAATCAGAGCTGCCATCTCTCCATTGTTTTCTCTGCCATCTGGGTGAGAATTGGTGCTGCCACCTCCAACCTCAGAGCGTGGGGAAGCCCAGCCCAGCCCCAGCTCTACTGCACAGCCTTTCACGAGCCAACCAAAGGCCTTCAGCGCTGCCTTTGAGGCTCAGAACGAGTCAGGAAAGCAGAAACTCCAGTGGTTTTTTTCCCCAAGCCTCCTTCTGTCAGGAACTGACACCTCAGCCCTTCTGCTGGTGACGAAGGATGAGCGATCCCAAGCAGTTCCTTCACAGACACAAACACCAACCAGCTCCAGTTGGCTTCTTTTTTTCCCCCCTGGGATCAGAAAACAACTCCTGCTCCCAGCACTGCTCTATCTGACCATCTGAAGGGACCTGGAGGTCTCCAAACCCCTGTGCAAGTCCTCATCTGCAGTCAGCAGCCTCCCCCCAGGCTCACCCCGACCTCCCTCCCGGGCTCCCTTACGTGTCCTGCCTTTGTCTGATCCTGTTTGTTCCGTAACCACAGAAACAGTTTTCCAAACCTGGTGAGCAGACACAGAACCTTCTGAGACGGGAGCTTCAGCCTTTGTTTCCATTTCAAAGAGCCCTTTGGCCCCTGCTCCTCTTTGTTAACAGCGGGGTGAAGGACACACTCACCGCTCGAGATCCTTCCCTAGCACACATTCCACATGCTCCTTGCCTTCCCGTGTCTCCAGCTCCCTGCTGAAGGCTTCCTGCCCATCTCCAGTGCCACTCAGCCACACCAGAGCTTCCCACACGACCTCACGCTGGTTTGCAGCAGAATTTGTTGGCCAGTGGCCGCTCAGGGATTCCAAAATCCACGGTGGGACGGTGATATGGTTTGAAGCTGGCTCCCTGCCAAGTCTCCAAACCTTACCACAAGAAGTCCCCCCCTCCCCCAAAACCTCAGGGAGAAGAGGGAGAAAAACAACCAAGAAAAACCCGAAACGAGAGAGACAGCTATAGCAATATATATATAAATATATTTACACTTATGTTACAGTTATATACAATTGAAATATATATACAATTTCACAAGAGAAAGGGAAGGGGGAAGGGAAAAGGAACAAAACCAAAATAAAATATATATATATCCCGATTAGTAGCCCAATATCTAGCAACTAAAAGAGTTGGCAAAGAAATATCTCACTACTCTCCTTGGGACAACCGAGAGTCGCTCTGGAACGATCGCCGGCAACCTCCGCCTCCCAAGGTCAACAAGGCCTTACCAGGCCTCACCAGGCCTCACTAGGCCTCACTAGGCCTCACCAAGCCTCACCAGGCCTCGCTCCCCAACACAACAGACTCAACACCAGGGAACCTGCACCTCCAAGCTGCTGGAAGGAAAGAGAGTGAAGGCCTCTCCTCCTTTCTTCTTATAGCTCGGCTTACGTAAAAATCGTAGGGAATACTGGGTAAATCTGGGCCCTTCCTTGGCTACAAACCGGTCACCAAGGAAGGCCCAGACCAAACTACCACAGACGGGTCTGCCGCGAGAAACGCCGGGAACAAAACTCTGCTCTAATTCAACCTCAACTCCCCCCCGAAACCAAGCTCTCTTGGCACCCCCTGACACGTGACACTGCTCTTGGGATGGGTGACAAAGCCTGGCACGGGTGGGTGGCACCCCTGCCCACAGCAGGGGGTTGGAATGAGATGATGTTTAAGGTGCCTTCCGGCCCGAACCATCCCGTGATTCCATGAAACAAACACGTCCATTTACAAACCAACCCTCGTTCCTTTATTACTATTCCGTTCAAAACCCTTCTGGCTGCTGAAGGCTCCCTGGAGGCCCATCCCAACCTCCCTCTTCCCAACCAATGCAATCAACTCATCACACACCCCAGCAACGACTCTGGAAAGAGCCTTCCCTGCACAGATGGTTCTCCTGGACTTCTGCTCTCCCTCCAGAGCGACGGGGATGGAACAGGAGAATTTCAAACGAGGCTTTAAACTAGTTTAGGGGTTTTTGGTGCTTTTTTTTTCCTCTCCCTTTCTTTTCACTCCTACTCTGCATCAATTTGGAATGTGTTCAGCTTAAACATTCTGGGCTCCAGTCTGTGGGAAAGGTGTTTACCAAACACTGTGTGTGGGGAGCATTTCCTGAGGATGGAGGGTTTGCTGCCATGTCCTTATGGCATTTTTACATCCATCAGGGAACGAGGGATGTACAGCATCCTTTCCATCCAAGGGAAACACGTGAGCCAGCACTTGATGGGCCCATCCCCACAGAGCCCCTGCAAACATTGTCTGCAGATGGCCTTAAGCTGTAAGGAGGTGAATTTAGATGGGATATAGGGTAGGAATTCTTCCCTGGGAAGGTGGGGAGGGGCTGGAATGGATTTCCCAGAGAAGCTGTGGCTGCCCCTGGATCCCTGGAAGTGTCCAAGACCAGGTTGGACGGGGCTTGGAGCAACCTGGGCCAGTGGGAGGTGTCCCTGCCCATAGCAGGGTTGGGGCTGGATGGCTTTAAGGTCCCTTCCCACTCAAACCATTCCATGATTCTGCATGGCCTGAAACAGCAGAAAGGATCCCAAAAACCTCCTCATCCCACCTGACCAGTATAAAATCAGAGCAGCACAAACCACCACCCCTGAGACAGCGAAGGGTGAAGAGCAGCCACTCATAAAAAAAAAAATTCTCTCTTTCTCCCTCTGTTTTCCTTCTCTTGCTCCCTTCCCTCCAGATGTTGACCAGGACACAATTCATCTGTTTGGAAATCATCTGTTTGGGGCAGAGCAGCAAAGCAGCTGCTCCACAAAAGGAAGAACATTTGTAAGGTCACCGAGGAATGGCCAGTGAGGAACAGCAGTGTCCTTAGAAGAGGGAAGAAGGAACAATCAAACACAGAACTGCAGAAAGCATGAAGAGAAACCTCTGAGTCACCTTTCGCTCAAAAGTAACACAAGATGCCAAGAAACAACAGGTTAAATTGAAAATAATAGGAAAAACTACTTTGGGTTTAGAAAGTGCCCCATGGCATGAGAACAGTCCTGATACTCCAAGGTTTTCCTGAAAATTCATATGATGAGTTTTTCCTCCAGCTTTGACATTTAGGGATTTCTCCACCATTATTCCTCTGTGAATCACAGAATCATTATAGAATTATGGAATGGTTTGGGGTGGAAGGGATGTTCAAGGTCTCTCAGCCTGTGTTAAGGGACTTCACAGCAACAGAACAAGGGGAAACGGCCTCAGGCTGGACCAGGGGAGGGTCAGGTTGGACAGGAGGAGGACTTTGTTGGTGGAAAGGGTGGTGAGGCCTTGGCAGGGGCTGCCCAGGGAGGTTTGCAGTGCCCATCCCTGGAGGTGTCCCAGGAAGGCCTGGCCGTGGCACTCAGTGCTCTGGGCTGGGGGCCAAGGTGGGGATGGGGCCCAGGGTGGATCCATGGGCTGAGAGGGCTTTTCCAACCTCTGTCATCCCGGGATTCTAAGTTGTTCCAGCTCCCTGTGCTGCCCCTCTGCTCTCCAGCCATACAAACATCCAGAGGAGCCACATCCAAACTCATCAAAACAACAGCCCTGAGCCACGCTGTTCATCCGGAGCTTTTCCACGAGCCAGAATTGGGATAATGAGCCGGAATTGTAGGAATTGGTTCAATGTACAACCCAAAGGAACCACGAGGCCAGAGCAGAGGTGGCTGTGCATCCTCACCACCGTGTTTGGTTCACACTGAGCTCTGCACTCCAACAGCACCTGGACTGGAGAGCTGGAATACTATGGGAAGGAACACTTAAGGAATGAATCCGAGGGAGCCAACGGGGTCCTGCTTGTCCGAGGCAAGGCTCGGCTCACAAAGGATTCACCCCGAGTGCCCAGCCCTGGATTTTACATAACCCCTTCCCAGGGCAGGGATGAATGGATGCAGCCCTGGTACACCCGGCCACGGCCCCGCTTCCCAAGGACGCCCATTTTAATTACAATGGTTGCCACGGCGACGTTAATTCCATCCCCGCTCCGAGTAGTCTCTCAACTCCCGACTCCACACCACTAATCAGGAATCTTGCATAACATTAGCAGTGAATAACCCAATTTAAACCAACTTAAAGCCTGGATTATTGCAGGGGATGTTGACTCAAAAAAAAAAAAAAGGAAAAAAGAAGGGGGGGAAAAAAATCCAAAAGTGTTTTGTTGAGGGAAGTGTTTCCTCTGTGTCCATCTCCAGCAAGTTCTCCATCACTTTTATCCATGTGGAAGTGACGGATGAGCCCGAGCAGAACCAAAATTAAACGCTATTTGTTGAGTCAAACACAGCCTTCTTAATTTTATAATAAAGGAGAAATAAAGTACAATGACATTGTATTGAGGCAAAGGTGCAGGATGAATTATTCCTTGTTATGGGGAGAATAAAACAACCTGGATATCAAACATGGAAAGCTGGGCACAAGAGTCTGTGAGGAAGAGGTTCTCCAAGTTTCTTCCCTGATCACTGCCCATAAGTTCTTTGGAAAATATTCCTGTAATTTCAGCACAGCTGTGATGAGCAAAGTTGACCTTAGTCTGGACAGAGAAACTCCACCAAACCCTAATTTGTTCTTTTTGAGGGGTTGGAACTTGATGGTCTCTTCCCACTGAACGAAGCCAAGGTGGATCCTTCCTCCGGGAATTTTGAGAGCAGGACTCCTTGAGGTCAGGGCTTTCCACAGGCACCATCCAGTGGTCACTTCCAGGACAGTAAAGCCAAATATCACTTTTCTCCCTATTAAAACACAAATTACTTTTACCTTCACTTCATTATCTTCTCCTTCGTGCCCTCTGCTCTCTGGAATTCCTCCTGGACCTCCAGTTCTTATGTTTGTACGGACTCTTCCCTCAGTACCACAGGATGAAGCTCCATTCCTAACTCTGGGAAAGCATCAAAGACATTGCATTGCTCTTTCCCAGCCTGAAATGTCCATAATCCAGCACTTTTCCTAAACCAAGAAGCAGCAAAGCCTGACCTGCAGTGGTATCAGCCTCGCTTTCTGAGAAGTCCCAAATGATCCTCCATGAGCTTTAAAAGGGGCAGGGGAAAGAATGCACTCCCCATTTGTGATATCCCATTAGATAATGTAGATACAGATGCTGTATGCACAGTCCTCAGACCCTACAAAATCACCAGCACACTCCTCAAGCCTGGAACCCTTTGGGACTGGGGTTGTGCCACACTGCCAAGGTGCTCCTTTGCCTTCATTCCTGCACGAGGGAGGCTTTCAGAAGCATTAGTTACTTCCCAGCGCCCCTCAGAATCCCATTTGCTACAACATCCCCCAAAACCGTGGCTAGGGATGAACCCCATGGATCAAACCATGCAAGAAGGGCTGAGAAAAAGCCCTTATTGTTCGACAAAGCAGGCACAGAGGGGAGAACTGTGGGTGCAACACCCGGCCTTCGGTTCGCGAACCTCAAACGAAGAAATTCAAAATAACGTCCAGAACGAGCAGATCCCGTGGATTTGTTGGGAGTTGTGAACCCCAGGAACACAGAGGAGGTTCCACGGTGAGATGCAACAGTGGCTCAACAGACCTGCCCTCCCTCAATCCTTTGGTGCAGCTGGAGTTGTTCTGCCTGTCCCGTGCTCATCCCGGCGTTATTTGGACGTGTGACAAAGTCAGACAACAGAAATCAGGATACTCTGGGATCCGGGGTACTCTGGGATTCAGCACTTCTGCCACTGTTTACTCTGTTGCTTGGTTATCCTCCTCTCCAGTGTTTTTTCCCCACCAGGTAAAATTCCCACTGATGTTGGGATTCGGGATTATGGCAAGGCGGGAACAAACCCAAACCCTGACTCCTCTATTTAAGCTTGAACTAAGGTTTTAGCCACTCAGGCCTAAAATCCATCAGAGCACTAATCAAGTTTGTTGGACCTTTCCAGAAGACCACGGGTGCTAATGAGGAAAATAGATGGATAGAAACCCCCAGAGGAAACAGGGAAGGGCCAGGAAAAGCTGATATTCCAGCCCTTGCTGACAGGAACACCCTGGCATGGCACGACCTCCTTCCAAATCCTGCCCCTCTCTCCAGACCAGGATACCAACTGCATTGTGGAGCTGTTCCTTTCCAAGCAGAGACCTTCAGTCTCCATGGAATCATGGAATTGTTTAGGTTGGAAAAGCGCTCTGAGATTGAGTCCAACCATCCTCCAGCACTGCCAAGGCCACCACTGCCCCATGTCCCCAAGTGTCACATCCACAGGGCTCGGAAATCCCCCCAGGAATGGGGACTCCCCCCTGCCCTGGGCAGCCCCTTCCCATGTCTGACAGCCCTTTCCATGAAGGAATTTTCCCAGTTTTCCAACCTGAATCTTCCCAGGCACAACTCGAGGCCGTTTCCTCTTGTCCTGCCACTGTCACTTCTCCACGTCCTGACTTCCCAAAGCAACCCAGCAAAGAGCAAATCTCCCAACAGTCACAGCCAGTGTCCCCCAGCCCCATGAACCTGTCACCTTCCCAGCAATTCCCCACCTTGGAGCACACGGAGCGTGAAATAAAGGGACACTTCACCATCTCCTTGTGGCTTCTCAGGCCCGAACTTGGCCAAGCGGCTTCTCGGAGCCCAAAAATAAACAATTAAACACAAATAATACGTGCCCTCCTTGCCAAGCATCAGCCTCGGCGTCCTTGCTAAAAGCACACACGAGTAATAAAACCTCATGCACACGAGGATCTCCAAGAGAATCAACTCTTTTCTAAATTACTTGAGCACGGCGAGGATTTTGTTATCAGCTCTTGGAATCTCACCCAGTAACAGCAGAAGGACTGGAGAGGATTCAACGCCAACAAAGAGCAGAAAAACTGCAGCCATTTATTTCATGGAAAGTGCTTCAATTAACGCTGAACCAGTCGATGTGAAACGATGGAAATTACGGCCCAGAGTGTCACAGGTTGGGGTTTTTTTTTTTCGAACCAAAAAAAAAACCCCCACATCGAACACATCAGTGCAACCTGCAAACAATAAAAGCCATCTCAGCCCATACTGAGAAGGATCCAAGCCGATTTCCCCACCTCCAGAAACGCTGGAGTCCTGGAGAGAACCCCAAACCTGAGTCAGCAGGCTTTGGGGGAGCTGGAAGGAAAACCACTGGGAACAGATACCAGCACGAACTGCTGGAAGCTGTTTCCCTAAATTGGTCCTTGAGTCATTTTTATGGGAACAGTCCATTCCCTGGCTTTGCTCACACAACTTCATGGTTAAACATCGATCACTTCACCTCTGAGGAGTAAATAAGAAGTGAAGCTTCCCGACTCCCAGCTCGAGGCACCCTCAGACTCCGATTTTTGAACACTTTCGGAATGAAATTTGCCATCGGGTGGTTCGGCAGTTCCTTGGAAGGAACTAATTTTTCAACTGACTTTTCCTCCTCTTTCTGACACTCATGAAAAATGCAACTGGCTGCCTATTTAAGGCTCTGCCAGGAGAAAAAAAAAAAAAAAAATACCTGGAGTTCCAACAGTGCAATTTAAAGCAAGGTCGGAGCGCTGCAGCTTTCCACTTCACACAGGAAAAGGCTAAAAATTAGGGGAATATTAAGGCTGGGAAGCTGACCAAAAGTAAAGAACCTCCAGAATTATGGTTGTTAGTTATGTATTCTGCACATAAGTGCACCCACTGCTGCTGTGTGGAGAACTTGTCTCCATCAGAGGACTGAACAGTCTGAGGGTTGGATTTCCTGATGTTTTGCTCTTCCCCCTGGGAAGCTGGAGGGAGAGTGCAAAGAGTGCAAAGTGCAGGAGACTCTGGGAAGAAGAAGGGGTTGGTTGGGCTGTTACCTGCTGCCCTGTGTATTTAAACTCCATGTTTTTCCCTGCTCCAGGCAGGTCTCTACAGGCGGGTGCAGGTGCCAGCCCTGCTCTGGGAGCTGATGCATCCTGGGGAGAAAAGGACACCGAGTGACTCAGGTCTGACCAATTCCTGGGGCTGCCTCCATCTGTTCAGACAAGTTTTCAGCAATGCCAGGCAAGACACCCTCAGTCACCTCCCCACAGCTGGGCATTCACTGTGGGATCACCCCCTCGTCACGGCTCACGATCCAGGACCTGGAGAAGCTCCCACTGGAGCCGGTGGGAACTCTGCCTCAACATTTGATAAGGGCACAACAGAGCTGGGGAAAAAGGTCAGATGGTCCCCAGTTCGCAGGAACCCCCAAGTTTATTGACAAGTGGTTTTAATTTCAGCACATTCAGAGAATCCTGGAACGGTTTGGGTGGGAAGGGACCTTAAATCCCATCCAGTGCCACCCCCTGCCATGGGCAGGGACACCTTCCACCAGCCCAGGTTGCTCCAAGCCCTGTCCAACTTGCCCTTGGACACTTCCAGGGATGAGGAGTCCAGCTACAAACCTGGTACTATCTTGGAAAAGCTGGAAAATATCCCCCAAAGCACCCCAGCCCTCTGGTGAGCCGTTTGGAATGTCAGTTCCAGGCTCTCCCCCATCCCTGCTTATCCCAGTGTTCCATTTGCAGGAAAGCCTTTCACCTCAGACACAAGCTGGATAAGGTCACCCAACCCCCAGAAAAGTCCCTGCCAGTGTCACTCCCTGCAGGGAACTGCTCTGTTGGCCACAGAATCTTCTGGAAAGTCACACAAAATCCTCAGCTCTCCTTTAACAGCTGCTTCATCCCAGACATCTCTGCACATTTCTACTATAATAAAACTAAAAGATATTTCAATATGGATTTATATAACTATAAATGTACATTTTCCAATAATAATACTGTGCTAAATTAAACAACCCTCCACAATTAAAGGTTCTCTCTGCAGCACAAACTCTCTCTCTCCATAATTAGGGAGAAGCATCATAAATCAAGGTGCCAATTTAACCAGCTCCACGTAGATTTTTGGAGAATAACAACTTCTGATCGGTCCTGGAGCAACCTGATCTCATGGAAAGCGTCCCTGCCCATGGCAGGGGTTGGAATGAGATGGGTTTTAAGGTCCTTCCCACCCCAAACCATTCCATGACTCCATTATAACCTCAGAATTCCTCATTCTGGGAACTCTATTTTGGAGGAAGCACAGGGAAACTGAGCTGCTCCTACAAAACATATCGAGTTTCCCAGTTTCCTTAGGAAGCCAGTGGTTCAGCAGCAGCTCCACCTGCAAAGGCTGAACTCCTGCTCTGGGAAGAGCTGTGCAAATTTTTGATGCAAAAAAAACGCCAAGCCGACGTACTTCAACAACACTGGCCTTCCCCAAATATATCTGGGAACAAAAAACAACCCCACAAAACCACATTTACTGAAGCCATTCAGCCCACCAGCAATTTACAGCTTCAAGGCCTTGAGCGGAAAAAGTGTCAGATGAGAAATGTTCTCCAAAAAATGATTTTTTTGTTGTTTTGTTTTTGTTTTTTTTTAAATCTTTGGCCTCCCAGCTGCCTGACAAAGCATTACTCCACGTTCCTCGGGCCTCTCTTGTCATTTAGTGGCTTCTCCCACCGCAGGGTTTGGATTAATGCAGTGCACACACAGACACAGAGCTGTGGTTTCCAGGATCACCTCTGCGAGGGACAGCGGGATGGGACAGCGGGATTTCCCGCAGCTGCAGAGAGAACAGGACTGACCAAACCCTTCCCTCCTTTTTCAGCTCGTGGCAATATTTCCCCTGGGTCTCCAGAAGATCACCTAGAAGGGATGATTCTGACGGGACTGATGCTGGGACTGCAAACAGGGCCCGTTTTTGCCTCCCTGCGGCAGCGCCAGAAGCTTCCACACCTCGTGCTCCCATTTACAAACTTCCCAGCAAAAAAAAAAAAAAAGCCCTGAACTGACACCAGAACAGTCACTAAAGGAAGGAACTAAACTATGGCTTCTCTAGCCCGAAATTGAGGCACTTCAGGGGTTTTTTTCCTTGGCTAGAATTGCCTTTCACTGCAGACCTGAGCACCGAGGATTTGGTGCGAGAAATACTCAAAGCTTATTTTATCCTTAACTCCATCTTTCCCTCCCTGTCACTTTGTTGCTCATTCCAAGCCCCAGAGTGTAACAGTTTTGCTGGGATTTAAAGCAAACAGCCTGCAGTGATTTTCTTTAGAGGCTGGACTTTATTTCTCAGGCTCTTCCACTCCTCATTCACGTTTGTAACCTACAGCTTCCCGTTTCTACACAGGGATGGAACAGGACATCAACCATCCTACCCCAAGGAGGTTTCCTTCCCATGACTGAGGCTCTACTCTCGGACTTCTGGCTGGAATCTGCAAAATTGAAATAGAAAATAAATCACAGAATTACGGAACGGTTTGGGCCGGAAGGGACCTTAAAGATCATCCACCTCCAACTCCCTCTAAACATCTATTTATATTATTCTAAATATCGAAGAAGAAAGTTAAGTGCTTGGTTTTTGTAGCCTCCCACTGTGGCAGCTCTACAACATTTTGAGAATTCCACTCTTTCAGCATTCCTTGATTTAACCAACGTTGCAGGTCCCCTGTCACGTGGAGAAATCCTCCTGTTAGACCTGAGCTACCTGGATCCTTCCTTTCTTTCCAGCTTTCCCTCCCTCTCCTCCTTGCCGGAGTTAAATCGATCACGTTGTTTTCCAATTCACTGGGCAGAGCTGAAAACAAAACCTGAGAGGTCAAACACGGCTCCTGAGGCCGTAATTCCCTTCCCCGGCTCATTTTTCACGCGCCGACTCAGGGCCAAAGCTGCGACAACGCCTTTAATTGCCCATAAATTCAAAGATCAGGTTTCTGGCCCTCCAGGAAAGACACAAAGACAAAGATCTTTCTGTGCTCCACTAATTTTGAGCCGAGACAGGAGCAGAGGTGCAGTGCCACGGCCCTTCCCAGAGACGAAGCCTGAGGTTCCCCAAACTGCGCCCCGTTCCATTTTACAGCCTTCCACGGTGCTCACAGCCATCACTGCCCTGTCCTTTCTTCCCCAACCTCCTTTAATCTCCTCTTCCCTTCCCAAACCTCAGTCCCAAAGGTTGAGGTATCGATCTGTGCACACAGTTCCAGGCACCTTCTTAAAATTACCCCGCACGTCTCCACCGGAGACAGCCCGCGATCATCCCAGGTAATAAAGGAACATGGCCTCCCGTGACAAGGCTTTCCTAAACAGCATTCCAACCACGTTCATTATGTGCAGCACTTGGGAATTCAGCCCCAGGGGGAAGCATTTATTACCTGGCATAAGTGAGCACTGGGGCTTAGAAGGAAATGGAAGCAGAGGAGCGGCGCAGGAGGAGCAGGAGGATGTGGGAAATCCCGAACGGAGCCAAAAAAACCCCACCCCTCTGCCCCACAAAAGGTGGGAATTCACCCACATTTTACGAGGGAAAAGCGACTCTTCCATCACAGGCTGTGAAATCTGCTGGGAGCCAAGGTCAGAGTCATCATTTAGACAAGCCACATGAGAGTCATTTATAGTCTTAGCAGAACAAAACCTCCCCTGGCAGCTCCCGGTCAGGTGATGTGCCAGTCCAGCAAGCACCAGGCATTTATCTGGATGCAATCCCTGCACCGAGGGGGGATTTCATGCTCAGGAGTTTCAGGAGGGTTCTACTCAAGCAGTGACATTACACAAGGATGTCACCTCGTTATTTGTCCCTCTCCCACAGACAAAAGCCACCCCTTCCCACAGCCCCTGGCTCTGGAGGAGCAAGCTGTGCCCTGTTCCAGCTCACCCAGTGAACCAACAACACCAGCAAATCAACCCCTCCCCAGCCTAAAACCTCTGCTAAGGAGCAAAAGAACACAGCTTGAACCCCAAGGAGTCAGCCTGGGCTTTGTGCAGAGGGGCTGGCACAGGAGAAAAATAACCTTTTGCTTTGCAAATTGGTATTTGCTTCATATGAAACTTCACAGTCGCTGCCGTTTAACCTTCCCAGTGTGGGGCACAAGCAGCCACAAAGCCTCACTTGCCCACAAAGCCTGGCTTGCCAAGCACTTCAGAATCATTAAACCAAGGACTGCATCTGTTTAAATCAAAGTTATTCTTATGGGGGGGGTTGGAGCTGCATGAGCTTTACGGTCCCTTCCAACCCAACCCATCCCGTGATTCCGTGATTCTTCTCTCAGCAAAAGAGGGGCACAGAGTTATTACAAGGCTGAGATCATCCAATTAATCAGTTTAAGAGTCTTAATTGCAGCTCCCACCCCATGAACAACAATATTTCCAGAAGTTCCGTGGCTCTCAGCCGCTCTGATCAAGGAACGCTCAAGGAATTAACACAAGCGGCCACCACCCCCCCAAAGCTGATGAGCGATCATCTCATCATCAAAACACCACATTTCAACCCAAAATCGCAAACGATCCATGTGACTCAGGGCCTGACTCACACACAGGGGTGAGTTTAGCCCAGGACACCTGAGGCTGTTACTCAGCCCCTCGGTTCAGTTCCCCTTGCCGCGGGAGCGGGGCCGGCAGAGCTCCCCACGCGCCTCCTGACTCTCCCACAGCCACATCTGTGCCACAGCCCGGCCAGGGCAGCATCCAGCTGCTGCTGGAGAGGCTGTTCCATCCTTCCCATCCCCACCAACCCGCCCCTGTGCCGTGGTTTAACCCCAGCACACCGCGACACTTCCCCCGCCCCGTTCCCGGCTCTTCCTCGAACCCGCCTTGGATGGAATCGTGTCAGTGGAAAACCCACCCAACCTGAAGGGGGCAATTTGGTGCAGTTTGAGCTCCCTGATGTTGGAGCCGTGGGAGAAGCTGGCAGGAGGGTCAGGAGAGGGTCTGGAGAACTGCTGAACTCGGGCCAGTATCCCACAGCTCAGGCACAGAGGGAGCTCTGGATAAGCAGGATCGGGCTCCATCCCCCTCCTGCACAGGCACCCGTGGAGGTCACAGACACATCCACAGGCACAGTCAGCTGCACAAGTCCAGTGACACCATAAAAATGAGGAATTCCAGCCGTTTCTGGAGAGCACAGAACAGCAGCAAGAATCCAAAGGGAACAACAACATCCCATCTCCCCCAGGATCTCATGGGAATCACCCCACAGGCAGCAGAGACAAGCCCAGAACTACCTATAGTGTGTATATATATAATATATGTGTTATATATATATATATCTACACATACACACACTATATACATATAAAAATATAATCTCTCTATATTTTCTATATATATTATCTACCCACAGTCTACTACTCCCTATTTTACACTCTACCAAGGAAAATGGTAGAAAATGAATTTGAGCATCCAAAGGCAGACAGATGTAAATAAAGCACTAAACTGGCATAAAAGTAGATTTAAAATGAGGGTGGTATTAGGGAAAAAAAAAAGAAAAAAGAGTCACTGCTGTTTTCTGGGAACCCTGTTTTTGTCCTGGAACCACAAAATCGAAATTTGGTGGCGCAGCATTTCAAGAACGTGTGTTAAAATATCAGGGAAAGGAAAAAAAACACAGGAAAAATATATAAATATAATATATAAACCACATAATATACAATAAACCGGTCGAGAAAAACCTACTGAGATTTTCTTCTCCCAGACAAACACTGTTAAGAGTTACAGTTTCACTACAAATTTAATCTATTTTAACTAGACCTTTACCTTTATCTCAGCAAGGTTCTATTGGCTCTGACTGCAGAAATTTATCTGCTTCTTCCAGGCTTATTTTTGCACTAAACCTTCTTTCCCCAGATGCTTCAGCTCCACATGCCTGATGTTACAGCCACAGGCCTGGGAACGATTTTATGGCCACCAAACCTGGTGGTTTATGCCACGACTTCCCAAGAAACAGTGGGAAGGACTCGGGATTTGTGGCTCCAGCAAATAAAATTCCTCCCGACCACTCTGGAGTCACCGGGAAGCAACAGCGCAGGGAAAAGCAAGGGAAGGAACAGTCTGTACTCCCAGATCCCCCCCAACAACACACCCAGCTCCCTTTAGCAACCAGACAGATTGGCAGCTCCCAAACAAACCAGGAGCCAGCTGGGGACTGCTGCTGCTCCACGAGCCTCCTGGCTGCTCCTCCCGCATCCAGGTTTCTCCTGGAAGCCTGGCATCCCTCTGCTCTGCCCTTGGGAGGCACCTGCTGCTGTGACTGGGAGCATCCAGGCAGGGATACGGGATTGGAGCCGGAGGGATACAGGTTTGGAGCTGGTTTGACCCCACCGAGATGCCCCTTCCCTCCCCGACTCACTGATGGAACCCGACGCCGCAGAATTCGGGAGAGGAGTGCAGGGAGAAAACCCTACCTGTGGTTTAACACCAAAAAAAAAAAAAAAGAATGGAGAGGGATAAGAGAGGAGTTCGGCAGCATTAAGAACATTTGAGGAGAAATACGGATGCCCTGAGGGTCTCTAAAAATAGAGACGGAATTAGGATATCAAATGGAGAGGGCTCCAGACACTGGGGAGGGGAGCCACGATTTTAGTGGAAAAATGTCCTTTTCTGAGGAACTGAACCCCACAGTAGGGATTCCTAAGGGGATGGAGGAGCCCTTGATCCAGACAACCCTGCCTTACAGGGATGTGCTCCTTCCCAAGGAGTCTCCAGGAGAGACTCCAGTTTTCAGGGAAGCCACACGGAAGGAGATCATGGTTACAGAGACAAACTCCCTCAGCCTGGGTCTTCCACAGGGAGAGGAAATATTAGAGCAACAAGGAAAAAGGGTGGAAGTCCACCAGTATGGAGATGGAGTGAGGTGGGATGTTCCCCTTAGGACAGGGACATTTCCCCTACATCCCCCAAAAGGTTCTTGCACTATGAGGAAAAACTCCTTCTGCTGAGATTCCCAACGGGAAGGATGCCAGGCACCAGCAACTCGGGAGCCTGTGGAAAACGTGCATTCCCCTACATCCACCCAGAGTGGGATGTCTGGCTGTACCTACAGCATTCCCTGCTCCAGGGAGCATCCACGTCCATGGGTGCATCCACCTGGGGAGCTCGGATGGATCCACGTGAACAGGTCACACCTACACGTGGACAACGCACCCACCCAGAGGTTACTCACTCCCTGCACCTGCCCCAAGGGGACAGTGGGTACCTGCCATACCCACAGGTGCACATCCAACACGGATCCACCAGGAACACCACGTGGATTTCCAGAGGGCAGCCACCCGTACACCTCGACAGGGAAGAGGCACTCCTGGGAAAGGGGCACTCCTGGGAAAGGGGCACTCCTGGGAAAGGGGCACCCCAAGGACCCCCCCCAGGGTGGGTGCAGTCAGATACCCAGCCCTACATCCCAAGGCACAGGGATATCCAGCATCCAGCCTGGCCACACCTGGCCGTGCCCCGCGTGCCAACGTCACCGGCAGTGCTCAGAACATTTTTATCTGGGCCTTATCCATACTTCCAAGTGAGCAGATAACCCCGGGGACATGAACCTGGAGTGAACCCACACACACCCCAGAGCTCACATACCGCATTTCCCACAGACATCCCCACGCCTGGGTGCACCCAGTGCCACCCAGGTGTGCAGGAGTGGAGTGTAAATGTACCCAGTGCCACCCAGCTGTGCAGCAGTGGGGTGTGGATGCACCCAGTGCCACCTGAGTGGGGTGTAAATGTACTCAATGTCACCTGGGTGTGCAGGAGTGGGGTG
>NW_020885108.1:0-677 GCF_003945725.1 Corapipo altera
TGGTTTTATTCCTGCCTCTCCCAGGTTTTATTCCTGCCTCTCTCCTGCAGGGACTGGAGTTGAATTCCCGGGTGTAACCGGGTGAAGTCGGAGCCTGAACAATGCCAGGGGCTGTGCCAGGGGCACTGGAGCAGGGAGAGGCCACGGGAGGGAATTCCTTGGAAAAGCCACCTCCTGCCATGGGAGGATTCCAGCCCGATCCCGGGGTGGGACCGGGAGGGGGGCACCGGGATGGTGGGAGGGGAGGGATCGGGATGGGACCAGACGATCCTCAAGGCCCTTCCAGGCTGAACCATTCCCTGATTCCGTGATTCCCATTCCCTGATTCCATGATTCCCATTCCCTGATTCCGTGATTCCCATTCCCTGACTCCGTGATTCCCATTCCCTGATTCCTTGATTCCCATTCCTTGATTCCGTGATTCCCATTCCCTGATTCCTTGATTCCCATTCCTTGATTCCGTGATTCCCATTCCCTGATTCCTTGATTCCCATCCATCGGGGGATCCCGGGAGGCTCCCGGGAGTCGTTCCCGTGCTTGCGAAACGGGCGGGAAACCCAATTAAACACCAATTAAACAAATTAAACCAATTAAACAACACAGAGATGGGAGCAGAGCCCTTCACCCCCATCCCACGGGCACATCCCACGGGCACATCCCACGGGCACATCCCACGG
>NW_020885108.1:687-1326 GCF_003945725.1 Corapipo altera
TCCCACGGGCACATCCCACGGGCACATCCCACGGGCACATCCCACGGCATCCCAGACAAACCACATCCGCTGGGAGCGACCTTTGGAACAACATCGGATCCACCAGCTGGTGCCTCCCTGGAAAAGCCACTTCCCTGTGGCCGAGGGCCCAATGGGACAACGGCACCGCTGGCACTTTATGGCCCAGGTGACACAGGAAGGGCTGGGAGCAATAAAATCCCGATAAACGGCCACCTCATCCCAGGGATCTGGGCATCGGCCGCTCCTGGAACACCCGGGAGAGGTGGAACATGGGGAATCCATGAAATCCTGACAAATGGCCACCTGATCCCAGGGATCTGGGCATCGACTGCTCCTGGAACACCCGGGAGAGGTGGAACATGGGGAATCCATGAAATCCCAACAAATGGCCACCTCATCCCAGGGATCTGGGCATCGACTGCTCCTGGAACACCCGGGAGAGGTGGAACATGGGGAATATGTGGAATATCCTGAGTTGGATCAGTGAATCCAACTCCTGCCTGGTGACATCCAAAGTTTGGGACACGAGGGCACAAGTTCCCTCTGGAGCAGTCTGTGTTCACAGGAATTCTGGATAAAGTGGGAATTTTAGCTGATGAGGATGATTCCATCCTGGGA
>NW_020885108.1:1336-1972 GCF_003945725.1 Corapipo altera
CAAGTTCCCTCTGGAGCAGTCTGTGTTCACAGGAATTATGGATAAAGCGGGAATTTTAGCTGATGAGGATGATTCCATCCTGGGAATCAATAAAATTCCAGTAAATGGCCACCTGATCCCAGTGATTTTGGTATCAGGCTGGTCCTGGAATACCCGGGATAGGTGGAATACATGGAACATATGGAATATCCTGAGCTGGATCCTATGAGGATCAGTGAATCCAACTCCTGCCTGGTGACATCCAAAGTTTGGGACACGAGGGAACAAGTTCCCTCTGGAGCAGTCTGTGTTCACAGGAATTCTGGATAAAGTGGGAATTTCAGCTGCTGAGGTTCTTTAGATCCTGGGATTGCAGGGGGGGAATTCCAGCACGGCAGGTCCTGGATTTTGGGTGGTTTTAGCGGGAAGAGCAGCCTGACAGTGGCATTTGGGGACCAGGAGGAATTTCCTTGGGCAGCAGGAGGAATTTCTTCCTGGAAAGGCTGCTCAGGCATTGGAAGAGGCTGCCCAGGGAGGAGGGGGAGTCCCCACCCCTGGAGGGGTCCAAGGAATCACTCACAGGGATTGGATCAGGAATCATTCCCAGGGGATGGATCAGGAATCACCCACAGGGATCAGGAATCACTCCCAGGGAAT
>NW_020885108.1:1982-2222 GCF_003945725.1 Corapipo altera
GGATCAGGAATCACCCACAGGGATCAGGAATCACTCCCAGGGAATGGGTCAGGAATCATTCCCAGGGGATGGATCAGGAATCACCTCAGGGATCAGGAATCACTCCCAGGGGATGGATCAGGAATCATCATCAGGGCGTGGGTCAGGAATTGCCCCGAGGCTGGATGAGGATCAGGAATCAATCCCAGGGGCTGGATCAGGAATCACCCCCAGGGGCTGGATCAGGTTTAGGATCAGGTT
>NW_020885108.1:2232-10414 GCF_003945725.1 Corapipo altera
TCAGGGATCATCCCCAGGGGCTGGATGAGGATCAGGATCAGGGATCACCCCCAGGGGCTGGATCAGGATCAGGATCAGGATCAGGATCAGGATCAGGGATCACCCTCGGGGGCTGCCCTGTGCAAACCCAGAACCTTTCCATCCAAGCCCTGCAATTCCCGGCCCCCAGCAGGAGAAATCCCCCGGGATAACCACGGGAGCCTTTGGAACCATCCCAAGGTTCTCCACACGCAGTTCCCCCCCCTCCCCCCGCAGGGATTTCCTCCTTTTCCACGGCCACATTGGATTTTTTTTCTTTAATTCCGGGGGGGTGATTCCCAGCCGGACCCGCGAGCTTGGCTTGTTTTCCCGAGGATTTCCCGGAGGGATCGATCGTTTGGGGGGGGGGGGGGTTGGCGGCTCCGGGAATGCCGGAGCTCGGCGATCCCGCCGCCGGGATGTGGCTCCCAGCAGGGCAGGCCGGGAATCCGCGCCCGCAGGGAGGGTTTAACAGCTCTCCGGTGTCACCCGAGCCCAATCCCGGGGGCTCAGCCTCTGGAATATTCACCGGTCGGGGCGGTTCGGGAGCTATTTGCCGTTGCCATGGAACGACAACACAACAAAGCCGCGGACGCTGCCGGGGCCACGTCCTGCTCCGGCTCACCTGGGCTCGAAGCAGGGCTTAAAGAAGGGTTTAAAGAAAGGTTTAAAGGAAGGGCTTAAAGGAAGGGCTTAAAAGGGAATATTCCCTTTAAAGGGCTTAAAGGAAGTGCTTAAAAGGGAATATTCCCCTTAAAGGAAGGACTTAAAAGGGAATATTCCCTTGAAAGGGCTTGAAGGAAGGGCTTAAAAGGGAATATTCCCCTTGTGGGGTGGGGAAAGGAGGGAAATCCGGAGGGAGCAGCAGGGAGGGGCTGAGGCCTCTCTGACCCCATCCCGGGGCGGGGCAGGAGGGTTGGACTTCACCCCAAACGGGGGGAGTTCAGCTCCCCTGGGCTCAGCCGGGGTTCCTGGAGCTGCCCGGGGCAGCTTTGGCTTCTGGCACTTGATCCCACGGCAGGTTGGGATTTACCTGCCTGGATTTACTGCCTGGATTTACCTGTCTGGCTTTACCTGGTCAGGTTTACCTGCCCAGATTTACCTGCCTGGCTTTGCCTGTCTGGCTTTACCTGGTCAGGTCTACCTGACTGAATTTACCTGCCTGGCTTTGGTGCCTGGCTTTACTGTCTGGATTTACCTGCCTGCATTTACCTGCCCAGGTTTACCTGCCTGGCTTTGCTGCCTGGGTTTAGTGCCTGGGTTTGTCTGATTGGATTTACCTGCCTGGCTTTACCTGGTTGGGTTTACTTGCCTGGATTTACCTGTCCAGGTTTTCTTGGTCAGGTTTACCTGCCCAGGTTTACCCACCTGGCTTTCCCTGCCCAGATTTCCCTTCCCACATTTCCCTGCCTGGCTTTACTCCCTGGTTTACCTGCCCAGGTTTACCTGCCTGTTTTTACTGCCTGGCTTTACCTGCCTGGCTTTACTTGCCTGGTTTTACCTGCCTGGCTTTCCCTGCCCAGGTTTACCTGCCTGGTTTTAATGCCTGGATTTACTGCCTGGCTTTCCCTGCCTGGCTTTCCCTGGTTGGGTTTCCCTGCCTGGCTTTCCCTACCCAGATTTCCCTGCCTGGTTTTACTGCCTGGCCTTACCTGCCTGGTTTTACTGCCTGGCTTTCCCTGCCCAGGTTTCCCTGCCTGGCTTTCCCTGTCCAGATTTCCCTGCCCAGATTTCCCTGCCCAGGTTTACCTGCCTGGTTTCCCTGCCCAGGTTTCCCTGCCTGACTTTCCCTGCCTGGTTTTACTGCCTGACTTTCCCTGCCCAGGTTTACCTGCCTGACTTTCCCTGCCCGGGTTTACCTGCCTGACTTTCCCTGCCCAGGTTTCCCTGCCTGACTTTCCCTGCCTGATTTTGCTGCCTGACTTTCCCTGCCCAGGTTTCCCTGCCTGGTTTCCCTGCCCAGGTTTCCCTGCCTGACTTTCCCTGCCCAGGTTTCCCTGCCTGGTTTCCCTGCCCAGGTTTCCCTGCCTGGTTTCCCTGCCTGATTTCCCTGCCTGGTTTCTCTGCCCAGGTTTCCCTGCCTGATTTCCCTGCCTGGTTTCCCTGCCTGGTTTCCCTGCCTGGCCTTACCTGCCCGAGCTGCTCCTGCCGTGCCCCTCAAACCCCCGTTTGTGCCGATCCAGGCTGGGATCCACCCCCCCAGCAGGGAGGGAGCTCCTTCCTGACCCCAGATCCCACCTTCAGCCTCCATCCCTCTTTCCTCCCAGCATCCCAGAGCTGTTCCCAGGGCAGCCTGTCCCCGTGGGCTCGGGAGCACCTGGAGCAGCTGGAATCTGCCTTGTGTCCCTCATTCCAGGATGGAATGATCCCTGTCCTGCCTCCCCAGGTCTGGAGCAGGGCTGGGGGTGTCTGTAACCAGTTGTTTTACACTCAGGGGGGTGTCTGTAACCAGTTGTTTTACATTCAGTGGGTTGGGTTTTTTTTAATCACAGAATAAATTTGGTTGGAAAAGAGCTCTGGGATCGTCGAGTCCAACCTGTGATGGTGGGAGCAGAGCCAGGCCCGGGGCCAGCAGGAATCCTGGAGGAATCCTGCAGGAATCCTGCCTCATCCCTCCCTGTCTGGCTCAAATTCCTCCATTCCCCTCCTTAAAAAGACCCTTTCCCTGGAGCAGCCGGGCTCTGCAGCTCCTCTTCCCCCCTCCAAAGCAGGATTTTGACCAGGCTGGGGCCACCCTGGAGCAGAGTTTGGAGCCAGTCTGGAGGCAGAGTTTGGGGCCAGTCTGGAGGCAGTTTGGGGCCAGTCTGGAGGCAGTTTGGGGCCAGTCTGGAGGCAGAGTTTGGGGCCAGTCTGGAGCAGAGTTTGGGGCCAGTCTGGAGCAGAGTTTGGAGCCAGTCTGGAGCAGAGTTTGGAGCCAGTCTGGAGGCAGTTTGGGGCCAGTCTGGAGGCAGTTTGGGGCCAGTCTGGAGGCAGAGTTTGGGGTCAGTCTGGAGGCAGAGTTTGGGGCCAGTCTGGAGCAGAGTTTGGAGCCAGTCTGGAGCAGAGTTTGGAGCCAGTCTGGAGCAGAGTTTGGGGTCAGTCTGGAGCAGAGTTTGGAGCCAGTCTGGAGGCAGAGTTTGGGGCCAGTCTGGAGCAGAGTTTGGAGCCAGTCTGGAGGCAGAGTTTGGAGCCAGTCTGGAGCAGAGTTTGGAGCCAGCCTTATCTCCCTGCCCTGCTGACGGGGGAGAGCTGGAGGATGATGACACATCCAGGGCAGGCTTGGAAATCTCCCGGGGAATTTATGACCCGATAGCGACGAGCTCTGGGCCCCCTGAGACTCTTTGAAGGTGGACAACGCCCACAGAGCTCACTTTTTTCCCTCAGAGAACCCCTCACGTCCGAGCAGGGGCCCAGAAATTCCAGCCAGGACTTTAATCCTGCCTCCCTCGGAGCAAAGTGGACGGAATGCTGGGGGTTGCCCTGTGCTCCCACTTCCCCCACTTCGATTTTAAGGGTCTGTTTGAAGGATTAACGGGAGAGCAAAGGGAAAAAACCACGTCTCCCCCTGTGAGGGCACCCTCTGGGTGCTGCTGGCAGGGCCTGCAGAGTGCCCAGGCCGGGCTTGGTTGATATTAAACCAGGCTGGGCCCGGCGCTGAGGCCCCTTTATCAGCTCTGGCAGAGGGGAAAAATCGATTGTTATTCCCTGTGTTCCCCCTCTGGGCATTCCAGATGTATTCCCTGAGTTCCCCCCCGGATATTCCATCTGTATTCCCTGTGTTCTCCCCTGGATATTCCAGATGTATTCCCTGTGTTCCCCCACGGATATTCCAGATGTATTCCCTGTGTTCCCCCCCCGGGTATTCCAGATGTATTCCCTGAGTTCCCCCCTGGGCAGTCCAACGGCCGGGTGGGCACTGGGAGACACAGAGAATCCTTGGGGAATGGGTGGGGGGGCTCTGCTGGGGTAACTCTGGGCCCGGGGAGCCCAAAGAGCCTCGAGGGGCTGGAGGGGCTCAGAGGAGCCTGGAGGGGTCACAGGAGCTCAGAGAAGCCCAGAGGAGTCCAGAGGAGCTCAGAGGAGCCTGGAGAGGCCAGAGAAGTTCAGAGGGGCTCAGAGAAGCCCAGAGGAGCCCAGAGGAGCCCGGAGGAGCCTGGAGGGGCCAGAAAAGTTCAGAGGGGCTCAGAGGGGCTCAGAGAAGCCCAGAGGAGTTCAGGGGAGCTCAGAGAAGCCCAAAGGAGCCCAGAGGAGTCCAGAGGAGCCTGGAGAGGCCAGAGAAGTTCAGAGGGGCTCAGAGAAGCCCAGAGGAGCCCAGAAGGGCTCAGAGGAGCCTGGAGGGGCTCAGAGAAGCTCAAAGGAGCTCAGAGAAGCCCAGAGGAGTCCAGAGGAGACAAGAGGGGCTCAGAAGAACTCAGAGGGGCTCAGAGGAGCTCAGAGGAGCTCAGAGGAGCCTGGAGGGGCCAGAGAAGCCCAGAGTAGCCTGGGGGAGCTCAGGGATCACATCCCATCTGTGCCATCCACGTCCCATCTGTGCCATCCACATCCCATCTGTGCCACCCACGTTCCCCCCCGTGCCACCCACGTCCCACCTGTGCCCAGGTGAGGCCCCGAGCGGGGACACGGCGCCAGGTGTGTCCTGTCCCTTCCCCGCGGCCCTTCCCTGCTCGGAGGGGTGGGAAGGCAGCCAGGCACACCCAGCTCGGCGGGCAGTAAAACGATCCCGCTGTCGCCCCGGGGCCAAGCCCAGCTCGCCCGGCCGATAAAAGGGGCGGCGGGAGGGACACCGCCCTCACTGCCCTGCGCCGCTTCTCCCCGAGCTTTGGCCAAGGTGTGGGATTCGGGAATACCCTCTGGAGCAGCCATGTCCCGCTCCGTCAGCTTCAGCTCCCGCTCGGCCGCCGGCCCGGCCGTCACCCAGGTCCGGGTGAGCTCCGTGTCCTCCACCCGCGGGCTCGGCGGCTCCGGGCTCGGCCGCGCCGGAGGCTTCGGCAGCTCCAGCCTCTACAGCCTGGGCTCGGCCAGGAGGGTCTCCACGGGAGGGAGCGGCTCCTACAGCGTCCGCTCGGGATACGGCTTCGGGAGCGCGGGATTGGGGGCCCTGAGCCCCGGCGGCATCCAGGAGGTGACGGTGAACCAGAGCCTGCTGACCCCCCTGAACCTGGAGATCGACCCCAACATCCAGAGGGTGCGGAAGGAGGAGAAGGAGCAGATCAAGACCCTCAACAACAAGTTCGCCTCCTTCATCGACAAGGTGAGGGCTGGGGGGAGTGCTCTGGGGGATCTGGGGAGGGCAGGTGGGACTCAAAATCTGCCCAGAGCTCTGGGGGAGCTGCTGAGCACCCAAAAATCTGCTCAGAGCTCTGAGGGAGCTCCTGAAACACCAGATGGGACCAAAAATCTGTACGAGAGGGGACCCAAAATCTGCTCAGAGCTCTGGGGGAGCTGCTGAGCACCAAATGGGACCCAAAATCTGCACTGGGGGCCCCCAAAATCTGCCCAGAGCTCTGGGGGAGCTGCTGAGCACCAGGGAGGACCCAAAATCAGCACCAGAGGGGACTCAAAATTTGCTCAGAGCTCTGGGGGAGCTGTTGAGGACCCAAAATGTGCTCAGAGCTCTGGAGGTGCTGTTGAGGACCCAAAATCTGCTTTTAGAGCTCTGGGGGAGCTGCTGAGCACCAAATGGGACCCAGAATGTGCTCAGAACTCTGGGAGAGCTGCTGAGCACCCAAAATCTGCTTTAAGAGCTCTAGGGTGCTGCTGAGCACCAAATGGGAACCAAAATGTGCTTAACCCAGCTGGGAAATCATGAACAGGCTCGGGATGAGTCCTGAAGGATGGGGTGGGATAAATTCTTAAGGGTGTGGTGGGATTTGGTCTGTCCCCAGATCGGTGGAGGGACCCGGGGTGTGTCCCCCAGCTGGAAAAGGGACCTGGGGTCTGGCCCTGAAACTGGAAAAGGGACCAGGGGTCCATCCCCAAAGCAGAGCAGGGACCCAGAGGTCTGTGCCCCAACTGGAAAAGGGACCAGGGGTCTGTCCCTCAGCTGGAAAAGGGACCAGGGGTTGGTCCCCCAAGTGGAAAAGGGAATTGAGGTGTGTCCCTCAACTGGAAAAGGGAATTGAGGTGTGTTCCTCAACTGGAAAAGGGACCAGGGATCTGTCCCTCAACTGGAAAAGGGAATTGAGGTGTGTCCCTCAACTGGAAAAGGGACCAGGGGTCTGTTCCTCAATTGGAAAAGGGACCAGGGATCTGTCCCTCAGCTGGAAAAGGGAATTGAGGTGTGTCCCTCAACTGGAAGAGGGAACTGGGGGTCCGGTCCCAAACTGGAAGGGGGTCATGGGGGTCCATCCCCCAGCTGGAAGGGGGACCTTGCTCTCTGCACCCCAATCCCTCTCGTTCCTGGGTTTCTCAAAGCCCTGCTGGTTTGCCCTCAGAAAAGGGCTCTGCCCTCAGGAAAGGGCTCTGCCCTGCCCGGCTTGGCTTTGTTGTGCCCCTTCCTGGACCTGCCGCTGCCCAAACGGGGGGGACAGGGTTTAAAAACACACCCCCCCCGAGCCCAGCCCCGAATTTGGGGAGGGGAAGAGTTGTCCCAGCAAGACAGAGCTCAGTAAAGCAGAGCCTGGTAAAGCAGAGCCTGGTAAAGCAGAGCTCGGTAAAGCAGAGCCTGGTAAAGCAGAGCCTGGTAAAGCAGAGCCCGGTAAAGCAGAGCTGGGTAAAGCAGAGCCTGGTAAAGCAGAGCTCGGTAAAGCAGAGCCTGGTAAAGCAGAGCCGGGTAAAGCAGAGTCGAGTTTCCCTGCACCCCCTCCCCGAGCTGCCCTGCATCACTCTGAGCTGCCCTGTACCCCCTCCCCGCCTTGCACCGCCTGGTCTTGTGTAAACCCGGCTCTGGCATTCCCGAAATGTCAGGAATCCCGCCCTGGACTTGCAGGAACTGTCCGAGTTTGAGGTCTGGGGGTGGTTTCTGTCAAGTGTCAGCCCGGCAGAGTCTGGAAAAGGGAGCAGAAGCTGCTTATCTTTAATCCCTTCACAGCCCCAGAGCCACAAACCCGGGCCCAGAGCCCTTGGGATACCGTTTTTGGTGCCTCTCACCAGCCACCCACACCCTTGGGACACCCAAATCCTTGAGAGACCCACACCCTTGGGACACCCAAACCCTTGGGACACCCAAACCCTTGGGACACTCAAACCCTTGGGACACTCCCTTTGGAGCTCCCCACCAGCCACCCAAACCCTTGGGACACCCAAACCTTTGGAACAGCCCCTCTGGTGCTTCCAATTAGCCACTCACACCCTTGGGACACCCAAACCCCTGGGGCACCCAAACCCTTGGGACAGCCCCCCCTCCCCTCATCCCAGCCCTCCCAAATCCTTGGGACACCCTTTTTGGTGCTTCCCACCAGCCACCCAAACCCTTGGGACACTCGCTTTGGTGCTCCCCACAAGCCACCCAAAACCTTGGGACACCCAAACTCTTGGGACCCCCTTTGGTGCTTCCCACCAGCCACCCAAACCCTTGGGACACACACCCACCCCCATCCCAGCCCTCCCAAACCCTTGGGACACCCCCTCTGGTGCTTCCCACCAGCCCTCCCAAACCCTTGGGACACCCAAACCCTTGGGACACCCAAACCCTTGGGACACTCGCTTTGGTGCTCCCCACAAGCCACCCAAACCCTTGGGACACCCAAACCCTTGGGACACCCTCTCGGGTGCTTCCCACCAGCCACCCAAACCCTTGGGACACACACCCACCCCCATCCCAGCCCTCCCAAACCCTTGGGACACCCAAACCCTTGCATCACCCACCCCATCCCAGCCCTCCCAAATTTCACGGCTCATCTCCCCTTTTCCCCCCCTTTTCCCCGACTGACGCCGGGTTCCCTTTCCAGGTGCGGTTCCTGGAGCAGCAGAACAAGATGCTGGAGACCAAGTGGAGCCTCCTGCAGGACCAGAAAACCACCCGGAGCAACATCGGGCCCATGTTCGAGACCTACATCAGCAACCTGCGGCGGCAGCTGGACGGGCTGCTGGGGGACAAGGGGCGGCTCGAGGGGGAGCTCAAGAACATGCAGGACCTGGTGGAGGACTTCAAGAACAAGTAACGTGTCCACCCCCCCGGCCCAGCTGCCAGGGAGGGCTTTTCCAGCCGGGAATGAGGAGTTCAGGGCGGGGGAGCTGCCGGGGT
>NW_020885108.1:10424-12865 GCF_003945725.1 Corapipo altera
GGCAGGGAATGGAGCAGGTTGGCAGGTGACCCTCTCCAATTCCAGGGAGAGGGAATGGAGCAGGATGGAAGGGGATCCCAGCCCATTCCAGGGGCAGGGAATGGAGCAGTCTGGGAGGTGATCCTGGCTCATTCCAGGTGATCCCAGCCCATTCCAGGGGCAGGGAATGGAGCAGGTTGGCAGGGGATTGTGGCTCATTCCAGGTGATCCCAGCCATTCCAGGGGCAGGGAATGGAGCAGGGTGGCAGGTGACTCTCCCCAATTCCAGGGGCAGGGAATGGAACAGGATAGGGGGTGATCCCAGCCATTCCAAGTGATCCCAACCATTCCAGGTGATCCCAGCCCATTCCAGGTGATCCCAGCCCATTCCAGGTGATCCCAGCCATTCCAGGGTCAGGGGTGGAGCAGGTTGACAGGTGATCCTGGCTCATTCCAGGTGACCCTCCCCAATTCCAGGGGCAGGGAATGGAGCAGCTGCCCCAACGTTTTTCAGCCACTTTTCCGGGAGGAGCCCGGGAATAAAAGGCCCTTTGTCCCAGCCCGGCCCAGCCCGGCCAGGCCTGGAACGGGAGGGAAGGGAAGAATGGGAGGCACCGGGAGAACTGGATGGGGCAGGAACCGAAAACAAACAACCCGGATAATCCCCAGGGCGTGGCCGGGGAGAGTCAATACCCGGAGATTCCCAAAGAACCGCTCGGGAACTCGGGAATGGGGTTTGTCCCAGCCCTGCTCCTGCTCATCCACAGTCGGAGTCTCTGCAAGGAGCTGGTTTGTTCCCAAGGGAGTTCAATCCCAGATTTCCATCCCATATTCTGTGGATTCCAGGGGCACATTTACAGTAGATCCATGTGCACATTTATCATATCCATGTAAAGCCAAACCCTCTGGAGAAGGGAAGTGGGAATTCCTTCTGTGTGTTTAGGGGAAAGTCAATACCCAGAGATTCCCAAAGAACCCCTTGGGATGGAATTCCCAGAGGAGCTGTGGCTGCCCCTGGATCCCTGGGAGTGTCCAAGGCTGGGCTGGATCCCCCTGGGATGGTGGGAGGTGTCCCTGCCCATGGAGAGATGGGATGGGATGGGATTTAATGCCCCTTCCCAGCGCAAACCATTCCAGGATTCCTTGATTCTGGAGCCAGGCTGGGAGAGCTGGGAATGTTCCCCTGGAGAAGGGAAGGATCCAGGAGAGCTTGGATCCCCTTCCAGGGGCTGAAGGGGCTCCAGGAGAGCTGGAGAGGGACTGGGGACAAGGGCTGGAGGGACAGACACAGGGAATGGCTTCCCATGGGAAAGGGGGGATTTAGGGGGGATATTGGGAAGGAATTCCTGGCTGGGAGGGTGGGGAGGCCCTGGGATGGATTTCCCAGAGAAGCTGTGGCTGCCCCTGGATCCCTGGGAGTGTCCAAGGCCGGGTTGGATCCCCCTGGGATGGTGGGAGGTGTCCCTGCCCATGGAAAGGTGTCCCCTGGATGGCCTTTAAGGTCCCTCCAACCCAACCCATTCCATGATCCCACAGTTTATTGCCCGTCTTGGTGGAGTTTCCCCCAGGAAAGGAGGAATTTGCTGCTCCACTCTGGAAGAATTCCGTGTTTTTCCCTCTCTCTGCTCATCTCTCGTGTCCGTGGGCACCGCATTCCCGGCATTTCCCGGCGTTTATTCCCTGCAATTCCCTTCCTGCAGTTCAGTGACCTCCGGAGGGACAATGTCCATGGATCCCGTGGGGAAGGGGAGGGGCCGGGAGGGCGAAGGAGCTCCTTTGGAAGGCAAATTCCAGGGATTGTGGCAACAAAGGGCGTTGCCCTGGCAACAGCGATTCCCAAACAACCGGGGCAGGTGGTTCCCGCTCCCGGGGTGACTTTCAGGATCCCGGGAGCAGCTGGTTGGGCTGGGGGGGTGCAGGGCCAGGTGATCCAGGGCTGAAAATCTGGGATTCTCTGGGAAAAGCAGTGGAGGGGGGGGGGTTTGTCTGCTGGGGATCTTCAGGTGAACACCCGGAGAGCTGTAGGGGAACAGGTGGAGATTTGTAGGTGAACATCTGGAGTTTTTAGGGGAACATCCCAAAATCTGCAGGTGAACACCTGGAGATCTTTAGGAGAACTCCTGGAGATCTTTAGCTGAACATCTGGAATTTTTTAGGTCAACACCTGGAGATCTTTAGGAGAATACCTGGAGTTTTTTAGGTGAACATCTGGAATTTTTTAGGTGAACACCTGGAGATCTTTAGGGGAACATATGGAGATCTTTAGGGGAACACTTGGAGTTTTTGGGGTGAACACCTGGAGATCTTTAGGGGAACACTTGGAGTTTTTGGGGTGAACATCTGGAATTTTTTAGGTCAACACCTGGAGATCTGTAGAGGAACACCTGGAATTTTTTGGGTGAACCTGGAATTTTCTAGGTGAACACCTGGAATTTTTTAGGTGAATACCTGGAGTTTTTTAA
>NW_020885108.1:12875-14417 GCF_003945725.1 Corapipo altera
GAGTTTTTTAAGGGAACACCTGGAATTTTTTAGGTGAACACCTGGAAGTTTTTAGGTGAACACCTGGAGTTCTTTAGGGGAACACCTGGAGTTCTTTAGGTGAACACCTGGAGTTTTTCAGGAGAACACCTGGAGTTTTTCAGGAGAACATCTGGAGTTCTTTAGGAGAACACCTGGAGTTTTTCAGGAGAACACCTGCAGACCTTCAGGTGCTCCCCCAGAGCAGGGATGTCCCCGGGATCTCAGGCCAGGGGGGCTCTGGAGCACAATGAGGGTGATCAACACCCACCCTCAGCTCTCCCCGGGACGGAGGCACCTGCTCAGCTCCTGCAGGATATTCCCAAAAATCTGGAAGGGGAATGTGCAGAGTGGAAGCAGCATCAGGAAGGCTTGGACGGGCACAGAGGAGTTTGTGGGATCTGTGGGACACTTTGGGACACTGCAGCCCTCCAGGGGGGAGGAGCAGGAGCAGGAATCTCCTGAAGCACAGGGAATTTGAAGGAATGTGGGAAAGCAGGGAATGCTTTCCAGCTTTGAGGCAACAGCTCATCCCGACAGGAGCTTGGGGCCAGAGCTGGCACCTCCAGCCTTGGGAAGCCCAAAAACGGAGGGAGAGGGAGGAGAACTGGGATAACCCTTCCTGGGGACACTTCTCCTTTCATCCAGGGTCCAACTTCACAGAAATCCCCCTTTTTTTCTGGCAGGTACGAGGATGAGATCAACAAGCGCGCGGCGGCCGAGAACGAGTTTGTGGTTCTCAAGAAGGTGGGATCCTGGGAATCGTGGGATCCCGGGAATCGTGGGATCCCGGGAATCGTGGGATCCTGGGAATCGTGGGATCCCGGGAATCGTGGGATCCTGGGAATCGTGGGATCTAGGGAATTGTGGGATCCTGGGAATTGTGGGATCCTGGGAATTGTGGGATCCCGGGATGCTTTGGGTGGGAAGGGACCTTAAATCCCATCCAGTGCCACCCCCTGCCATGGACAGGGACACCTCCAACTATCCCAGAGGCTCCAACCCGGCCTTGGACACTTCCAGGGATGGGGAATTATTCCTGGGATTGCAGCCCTTCTGCCCTCTCTGTCCCTACTCCGTGTTTATTCCTTGTCCCTACTCCATGTTTACTCCTTGTCCCTACTCCGTGTTTCCCTCTGTCCCACTTTCCTCCAGCTCTGCCGGAGCCTCTGAGTTTCCATCCTCAGAATTCCAAAGGCAGCTCCCAGCAGCCCCCGAGGTCCCCCTGGACGCAGGGAAGCGGATCCACATCCCAGGGGGATTCCTTTACCCAGATCTTCCTTTGGGACCTTTCCCAAGGTCTCTGTGTCCAGCAAACAGGGATCCAGGGGACCCTCGGGATGCTCGGGATCCTCCCCACCGTCAGAATTAGATCCTGAGGGATCGGGTTCAGGCCCTGGCATGTCCCTGGGGAGCCTCGGGATGCTCAGGATCCTCAGGATCCTCCCCACCAGCAGAATTAGATCCCAAGGGATCAGGTTCAGGCCCCAGTGTGTCCCTGGGGATCCTCGGGATGCTCAGGAT
>NW_020885108.1:14427-15437 GCF_003945725.1 Corapipo altera
CCTGGGGATCCTCGGGATGCTCAGGATCCTCCCCACTGGCAGAATTAAATCCCGAGGGATCGGGTTCAGGCCCCAGTGTGTCCCTGGGGATCCTCGGGATGCTCAGGATCCTCAGGATCCTCCCCACTGGCAGAATTAGATCCCGAGGGATCGGGTTCAGGCCCCGGTGCGTCCCTGGGGAGCCTCATTTGGGAGCCCCCAAAGCCTGGCTGGACTCCGACAGCAAAGCTTCACGGTTCCCTGGATTATCTCTGTTTTTTTTAGGATGTGGACGCTGCCTACATGAACAAGGTGGAGCTGGAGGCCAAGGTGGACGCGCTGACGGACGAGATCAACTTCCTGAGGGCTTTCCAGGAGGCGGTGAGGACCTGCCTGCTTCCCGTGGGGGGAGGACAGGGAATGGGGCTGGGAATATCCGTGTGCTGTTCCCAGGGGTGGGAAAGGGCACGGAGACGGGGCTCACCCCCTGCAGAGAGCCTGTAATGAAGGGATTCCTTGGAATTGCTGTGAGCTGTCCCAGGGATTTCCCCCTGGCTGGGGTGGGAGGTGGATTCGCTGCAAACATTCCCGGGACAGGTGGGATTTGTCGGGATGGGAACACGGGAAGGGGGAGCATTGTAGGGTGGGGGGAGTTTGGGATCTGGAACAACAGGAAGCTGCCGGTCCCAGGCTCCTGCAGCTTCCCCAGGATCAGGGACTGTTTGAGCCGGACACTCCTCGGGAGAGGGGCTGGAATTTGACCCTGGGTTGGTGCTCCCAGGCCTGGGACCAGCCGGGAATGTCAGGAATGGGGGGATCGGGAGCTCCATTCCCACTGGGAATGTTCCTTTGTGCTTCCCAGGGTCGGCTCCCTCCTCATTAGTGACGATTTAGATGGAGTTCTGCTAATTAGTGACGATTTGGATGGAATTCTGATTGTTGATGACTTGGATAGAATTCTCCTGATTATTGATAATTTGGATGGAATTCTTATTATTGATGATTTGAATGGAATTCTCCTGATTATTGAT
>NW_020885108.1:15447-19319 GCF_003945725.1 Corapipo altera
GAATTCTTATTATTGATGATTTGAATGGAATTCTCCTGATTATTGATAATTTGGATGGAATTCTCATTATTCACAATTTGGATGGAATTCTGATTGTTGATGATTTGGACGGAATTCTCCTGATTATTGTTAATTTGGACAGAATTCCCCTGATTGTTGATGACTTGGATGGAATTCTCCTGGTTATTGACAATTTGGATGGAATTCTGACTATTGATGATTTGGACGGAATTCTCCTGATTGTTGATAATTTGAATGGAATTCTGATTATTGATGCCTTGGATGGAATTCTCCTGGCTGTTGATGATTTGGAAGGAATTCTCCCGCTCTGCCTCCCTTCCCTCCTGGGGTTCTCTCTCCCACCCGCTTCCCGAAGGAGAGGCCCTTCCAAACTCAGGGATCATGGGGGGTGGAATGTTTGGTTTTTCCCTGCAGGAGATCAACGAGCTGCAGGCCCAGATCTCGGACACCTCGGTGGTGCTTTCCATGGACAACAGCCGGAACCTGGACCTGGACAGCATCATCGCCGAGGTGAAGGCCCAGTACGAGGACATCGCCAACCGCAGCCGCGCCGAGGCCGAGGCCTGGTACCAGACCAAGGTGGGTCCTGGGAGCACGGCCTGGGGAAGGGAAGGATCCAGGGACACCTTGGAGCCCCTTCCAGGGCCTGAAGGGGCTCCAGGAGAGCTGGAGAGGGACTGGGGACAAGGGCTGGAGGGACAGACACAGGGAATGGCTTCCCACTGCCAGAGGGCAGGGACAGATGGGATACTGGGAAGGAATTCCTGGCTGGGAGGGTGGGGAGGCCCTGGAATGGGTTTCCCAGAAGATGCCCCTGGATCCCTGGAAGTGTCCAAGGCTGGGTTGGATCCCCCTGGGATAGCGGGAGGTGTCCCTGCCCCTGGAAAGGTGACACTGGATGAGCTTTAAGGTCCCCCCAACCCAACCCATTCCAGGATTCCATGCTGAGGATGCCTCCTTCCCACATTCCAAGGCCCCCACAGCCCCTCAGTGCAGGGGAGGAGCTTTATCAGCCCCCAAAAAAGGCCTCAAAGTCCCTTCCAGGCAGGATTGAGCTCCCAGTTCCCAGCATTCCCCAGCCATGGATCACCCTGGCTGCTCCAAGTGGGAGAATGTTCTGGGCTTCCAGAGGTGCCTCTGAAGAACATTGCAGGAAGGACTTGGGAAGGAATTCTTCCCTGGGAGGGTGGGGAGGTCCTGGAATGGATTTCCCAGAGGATGCCCCTGGTCCCTGGAAGTGTCCAAGGCCAGGTTGGATCCCTCTGGGATGGTGGGAGGTGTCCCTGCCCATGGAAAGGTGGGATGGGATTTAAGGTCCCTCCCAACCCAAACCATTCCCTGATTCCAGGACCCACAGCTCTGCCAGTCCCTGTATCCAGGAGAGGTTTTATCCCAGTAATTAACCCCATCCCGATGGCTCATTAACCCCATCCCGATGGCTCATTAACCCCATCCTGATGGCTCATTAACCCCGATGTCTAATTAACCCCATCCTGGTCTCTGTTCCCTGTCCCAGTACGAGCAGCTCCAGGTGACGGCCGGGAAACATGGGGACGACCTGAGGAACACCAAGAACGAGATCACGGAGATCAACCGGGTGATCCAGAGGCTCCAGGGGGAGATCGAGAGTGCCAAGGCCCAGGTGAGGAGCTGCAGGCCCTGATCCCTCCAGTGACCCCTGACAGGAGCCAGGGAACAGCTGGAGATGTGCCGGGGGGGTTGGGATGGATTTTGGGAAAAGGTTCTTCCACCAGAGATGGGTCGGGCTCTGAACTGGCTCCATGGGTTTTGGGATGGATTTTGGGGGAAGGTTCTTCCACCAGAGGTGGATCAGGCTCTGAATGGGCTACTCAGGGTTTGGGATGGATTTTGGGGGAAGGTTCTTCCACCAGAGATGGGTCGGGCTCTGAACAAGCTCCCCAGGGTTTGGGATGGATTTTGGGAAAAGGTTCTTCTTCCAGAGGTGGATCAGGCTCTGAATGGGCTCCCCAGGGTTTGGGATGGATTTTGGGAAAAGGTTCTTCTTCCAGAGGGGGGTTGGGCTCTGAACGGACTCCCCAGGGTTTGGTCACGGCCCCGAAGCTACCAGAGATCCCAGAGCTCTGAGAGGGCTTGGACAATTCCCTCAGGAGTTGGATTTGGGGATTAGTGGGATTTTCAGGCTTGGAAAACGCACTCAGGAGTTGGATTTGGGGATTAGTGGGATTTTCAGGCTTGGAAAACACCCTCAGGAGTTGGATTTGGGGATTAGTGGGATTTTCAGGCTTGGAAAATGCCCTCAGGAGTTGGATTTGGGGATCAGTGGGACATGGAGTTGATGGCCCCTGTGGGTCCCTTCCAGCTCTGGGCATTCCATGATTCCAGGGGTGTTCCAGGGCTCTGGGTGTCCCCCTGCACTTGGGGACCCTGGAGCTCCTTTTCAACCCTAAGGATTCAGGGATCTGGTGAAGCACTTTGGGGGGGCTGTCCCTGCTCATCCCGAAGGATTCCAGTCCCTCTGGGGCACATCCTGTGAGGGATGTGATCCCGACAGGAAGGTGGGAAGGTGGGCTGAGGAGGAGCAGGAATCAACCCCGGGATGCAGAAGGGGGGGATGCAGAGCCCGAGGGCAGGGCTGGGGTGGCTCCACACCTTCCTCCTCCGCCAGGGATCGTTGTCCACTCCCCTTTTCCAGCAGGGAACACCATGTTTGGGCACACACGGGAATTTCTGGGCGCTCTGTTTGCTCCGCCCGGGGGTTTTTATCTCTCTATCAGAGGGCTGGGGCCGGGCAGGGCACCGAGCGGCTCCCACCGGGATCCGAGGCTGCTCTGGGGTAACCTGAGCTCCCCGAGCCGCTGATAAAGCCGGTGACTCATCCCCGGCTTTGTTTGGTTTCGGGGCAGGGAGGCCCCGACACACGCGGGGGTTGGAGCCAAGAGCTGCCCCGAGCGGCTCTTTGAGTAATGACCGAGAGCACAAAGCCCATTGTGAGCCCTTCCTGCCAAAGCCGGGCCCTGGGGAGGGGCAGGGGCACAGCCGGGGGTTCCAGCTCCATGTGGGGCCTCGGGGATGGTTTTGGGGTGGGACTGGGGGGTTTGGTGGCTCCAGGTCTGCTCCAGGTCCTGCTGCCCCTCATCAAAGTTTGTTGGAGTCTGAGCAGCTCCCAATGAGCTCTGGGATGAATTAGGAGGGGCAGGGGCACAGCTGAGGGTTCCAGCCCCACATGGGGCCTTGGGGGTGCTTTGGGATGGGACTGGGAGCTTTGGTGGCTCCAGGTCTGCTCCAGGTTCCGCTGCCCCTCATCAAAGTTTGTCAGAGACCAACCAGCTCCCAGTGAGCTCAAGGGTGGATTAGGAGGTGCAGGGGCACAGCTGAGGGTTCCAGCTCCATGTGGGGCCTCGGGGCTGCTTTTGGGGTGGGACTGGGGGGTTTGGTGGCTCCAGGTCTGCTCCAGGTCCTGCTGCCCCTCATCAAAGGTTGTCGGAGTCTGAGCAGCTCCCAACAAGCTCTGTGGGGAATTAGGAGGGCAAACCTGAGCTTTCCTGGGTTTTTTTTGAGGTTGGGGTGGGGTGGAAAGCCGGAGGCCATCTGAAGGCAGCCCCCCAAAAGCGCAGCCATGGCAGAAAAAGAGGGTCATCCCAAAGCCTTTTGGGGTGGGCTGAGCTTCCCCATCCCCACCTGGGTGTCCAAAAACTCGTGGAGGGGGGAAGCTCCAGGGATCCTGCTGAGCTCTGGGGATCCCCCTGAGCTCCAAGAATCCTGCTGAGCTCGTCCAGGGATCCCACTGAGCTCCAGGGATCCCCCTGAGCTCCAGGGATCACTCTGAGCTCCAGGGATCCCCCTGAGCTCCAGGGATCCCCCTGAGCTCC
>NW_020885108.1:19329-21194 GCF_003945725.1 Corapipo altera
AAGGATCCCACTGAGCTCCAGGGATCCCGCTGAGCTCCAGAGATCCCACTGAGCTCCAGGGATCCCCCTGAGCTCCAGGGACCCCTCTGAGCTCCAGGGATCCCACTGAGCTCCTCCAGGGATCCCGCTGAGTTCCAGGGATCCCCCTGAGCTCCTCCAGGGATCCCGCTGATCTCCAGGGATCCCCCTGAGCTCCAGGGCCCTGAGTTAAGCCCTGCTAAGCCCCGCTGACTCCCTGCCCGGTTCCCACAGCGAGCCAAGCTGGAGGCGGCGGTGGCCGAGGCCGAGGAGCGCGGGGAGCTGGCCCTGAAGGACGCCCGGGCCAAGCTGGCCGAGCTGGAGGACGCCCTGCAGAAGGCCAAGGCCGACATGGCCCGGCAGCTCCGCGAGTACCAGGAGCTCATGAACGTCAAGCTGGCCCTGGACATCGAGATCGCGACCTACAGGAAGCTGCTGGAAGGGGAGGAGAGCAGGTGGGAATTCCCTGGGGAATGGATTCGGAACTCTGCCCCCCCCCCCCCGGGACAGTGGGAGAGCCCAGCTCCCATTTCCACAGGGAAACACAGGCAAAAAAATCCCCCTTTTTTAGCTGATTTTTGTTCCTGAAGGGGCTTAATTCCCTGTGGAATTCTGACAGAACTTCCAGGGCTCTCCAACCCCCCAGCTGGGGACATCGGGAGAGCCCAGCTCCCATTTCCACACAGGAAAGGGAAACACAGGCAAAAAAATCCCCTTTTTTAGCTGATTTTTGGTCCTGGAGGGGCTTTGGCGGAAGAGCCAAACTGGCAGATTCTGGGGGGGAAAGAATTCAGAGTTTTGGGGAAAATAAACAAGGAGGGGAAAAGATTGTTTTCCATCATCAGCAAAGAAGGGGAAAATTGGTTTCCACCACTTGTGGTGCTGTGGGAGAATGATTCCAAGGGGAAATCCCTGTGGAATTAGGGCAAAAATTCCAGGGCTCTCCAACCCCCCAGCTGGGGACATCGGGAGAGCCCAGCTCCCATTTCCACACAGGAAAGGGAAACACAGGCAAAAAAATCCCCTTTTTTTAGCTGATTTTTGGTCCTGGAGGGGCTTTGAGCCGAACTGGCAAATTCTGGGGGGGAAAAAATTGAGAGTTTGGGGGAAAATAAACAGGGAGGGGAAAAGATTGGTTTTTGGAGCCCAGCTCCCATTTCCACAGGAAAATGCAGTCAAAAACCCCCTTTTTTAGCTGGTTTTTGGTCCTGAAGGGGCTTTGAGCCGAACTGGCAAATTCTGGGGGAAAAACTGAGAGTTTTGGGGGAAAATGAGCAAAGAAGGGAAAAAATTGGCTTCAACTGTTTATGGTGCCGTGGCAGAACGTTTCCAGGGGGAAATCCCTGTGGGATTAGGACACAACTTCCAAGTTCTCTCAGCTCTCCACTGGAACGAGGGGCTGGATCCAGCCCCGGGGGGAGGTGGATCCCCGGGAAGGGTCATTCCTGAATTCCCAGCCTTGTCCTCCTCGCCAGCCCCGGGAATCCCGGGAATGCCGAGTCTGATCCCAACTCTCCCTTTGTCTCCTCCCGCAGGTTGGCCGGGGACGGAGTCGGCAACGTCAACATCTGTGAGTGGGGGCTGGGGGCGTTGGTTGGTTGTGGGGTTTTGTTTGTGGGGTTTGTTGTTTGTGGGGTTTGTTGTTTGTGGGGTTTATTTTTTGTAGGGTTTGTTTTTTGTAGGGTTTGTTTTTTGTAGGGTTTGTTTTTTGTAGGTTTTGTTCTTTGTGGAGTTTATTTTTTGTAGGGTTTGTTTTTTGTAGGGTCTGTTGTTTCTGGGGTTTGTTTTTTGTAGGGTTTGTTTTTTGTAGGGTTTGTTCTTTGTGGAGTTTATTTTTTGTAGGGTTT
>NW_020885108.1:21294-25768 GCF_003945725.1 Corapipo altera
TTGTGGGGTTTGTTGGTTGTGGGGTTTGTTGGTTGTGGGGTTTTGTTGTTTTTTGGGTTTGTTGTTTGTGGGGTTTGTTTTTTTGTAGAGTTGGTTTTTTGTGGGGTTTTGTTGTTTGTAGGGTTTGTTGTTTGGGGTTTGTTTTTTTGTAGGTTTGTTGGTTTTTTATGGGTTTTTGTTTTTTGTGGGGTTTTGTTGTTTGTAGGGTTTGTTGTTTAAAGAGTTTATTGTTTCGTTTTGGGGTTTTGTTGTTTGTAAGGTTTGTTGTTTGGTTGTGGGTTTTGTTGGTTGTGGGGGTTTGTTGTTTTTAGGGTTTGTTGTTTGTAGGGTTTGTTGTTTACAGGGTTTGTTGTTCGCAGAGTTTTGTTGTTTGTGGGGTTTGTTGTTTGTTTCTAGGGTTTGTTGTTTGTGGGGTTATTTTTTGTAGGGTTTGTTTTTTGTAGGGTTTATTTTTTGTAGGGTTTGGTTTTTGTAGGGTTTGTTGTTTGTAGGGTTTCTTGTTTGTGAGGTTTGTTGTTTGTGGGGTTTGGTTTTTGTAGGGTTTATTTTTTGTAGGGTTTGTTGTTTGTAGGGTTTTGTTTTTTGTGGGGTTTGTTTTTTGTGGGGGTTGTTATTTTTTGTAGGGTTTGTTTTTTGTGGGGTTTGTTTTTGTAGGGTTTGTTTTTTGTAGGGTTTATTTTTTGTAGGGTTTTGTTGTTTGTAGGGTTTTGTTGCTTGGGGGATCCACATTCCCATGGCTCTAGGGCACCAGGAGATGGGCTGGATGATTCTCCATGGATTTCTGAGGGGTTCTCCATGGATTTTCCAGGGTCAGGGAGTCCTGAGCCAGAAATGGAGAGACTTTGGACAAGGACATGTGTTGACAGGATAAGGGGGAATGGCTGCAAACTGGGAAAAGGGAGGTTTAGATGGGATTTTGGGGAAGAATTTCCACCCTGGGAGGGTGGGGAGGCCCTGGGATGGATTTCCCAGAGGAGCTGTGGCTGCCCCTGGATCCCTGGGAGTGTCCAAGGCCGGGTTGGATGGGGCTGGACTGGGGGAAAGGAGACCTTGGAGCCCCTTCCAGGGCCTGAAGGGGCTCCAGGAGAGCTGGAGAGGGACTGGGGACAAGGGCTGGAGGGACAGACACAGGGAATGGCTTCCACTGGGAAAGGGGGGATTTAGGGGGGATATTGGGAAGGGATTTCTGGCTGGGAGGGTGGGGAGACCCTGGGATGGGTTTCCCAGAGAAGCTGTGGCTGCCCCTGGATCCCTGGGAGTGTCCAAGGCCGGGCTGGATCCCCCTGGGATGGTGGGAGGTGTCCCTGCCCATGGAAAGGTGGGATGGGATGGGATTTAATGCCCCTTCCCACCCAACCCATTCCAGGATTCCTTGATTCTGGAGCCAGGCTGGGAGAGCTGGGAATGTTCCCCTGGAGAAGGGAAGGATCCAGGGAGAGCTTGGAGCCACTTCCAGGGGCTGAAGGGGCTCCAGGAGAGCTGGAGAGGGACTGGGGACAAGGGCTGGAGGGACAGACACAGGGAATGGCTTCCCACTGGGAAAGGGGGGATTTAGGGGGGATATTGGGAAGGAATTCCTGTCTGGGAGGGTGGGGAGGCCCTGGGATGGATTTCCCAGAGAAGCTGTGGCTGCCCCTGGATCCCTGGGAGTGTCCCAGGCCGGGTTGGATCCTCCTGGGATGGTGGGAGGTGTCCCTGCCCATGGCAGGGGGTGGAACGGGATCAGGAACGGGATCGTCTTTCCACTCCCTTCCCACCCAGCCCATCCCACGATTCCCTGGAGAATCCATGGGATGGCTGCTGGAACCCACCCCCTCCCCTTTCCCGGGGGTTCCCAGCCGGGTTTGGATCTCCCGGGGGCTCAGGGTGTGTTTTCCCTGTGTTCCCTCTCTCCTGCCCAGCCGTGGTCAGCTCCAGCGGCGGCGGCGGCTTCTCCAGCTCCGGAGGATTCCTGGGAGGAGCCCTCGGGGCCGGGATGGGCAGCGGAGCCCTCGGCTTCTCCTCCGGGGGGGCCACCAAGTCCTACTCCATCACCACCACCTCCAGCACCCGCCGCAGCGTCAGGAAGTAACTCCGGCCACATTCCCGGCAGGGAGGGAAACCCTTGGGAAGCAGCGCCCGGGTGCCTTTCACGGGAAAAAGCGGCTGCAAAACAAATTCCTGCCCCTGCCACGACACTCCCGAGGCTCCATCCTGCTCCCGAGGCTCCATCCTGCCCCGGAACATCCCCCCGGGAGCGGGATCAGGCCTCCCGGGGCCGGATTTGGCAAATCCCACATTCCCACTGCGCCTTTGCCGAAGACACCTGGAGATTCTCTGCCCCCCCTTTAACTGGATTTTGGAAGATTTCCATCCCTCGGGTCTCACCCCGGGCTGGGTTTTTTAAAAGAAAAGGGTGAAACTGCTCTGGATTTCTCCTTATTTTCCTTCGGGAATGGGCTCAGGGCTGGAATTCCACAGTTCTCCTCTGCCCGGAGCTGTTTTCTGCCCAAAGGCAGGTTTATTTCGGGCTCTTCGGAGCAAAATAACCCATCAGCTCCTCCCTCCCCTGTTCTTCAGGGCAGCCCAGAGCTCGAGGGACATTAAATTGCTGCAAATTCCAAGTGTCCCACTCCAAAGGGGGAGAACATTCCCAGTTTCTGGGTGTCTCTGTTCACTCTGGGGGTATTTAGAGGTCTCTGGGGTCTCCTCCCGCGAGGCAAAAGTGAGTTTGGGGTCGGTGCAGATCCCCAAAACTCCTCCCTCCTGCCAAGGCGGGGCTTCGGCTTCCCCGGGTCGGGGGAGGGCGAGGTCGTGGCTGCGGCGGGAAGAGTTTTTAGGGAATAACTCCAAGGAACCGCGCAGCCATCCCGTGCTGATGCTCGGCCGTGTCCCGACGGTGCGTTTTTGGGTGGAATTTTGATGCTTTTCGTGTCTGTCCCGAGGCCTTTAATAAAAGTTTCCCTTTTTCCTGCTCGTTCAGTCCCGGCTGAGTTCTTGGTGCTGCTCGGGAGCGACGGGAATTATCCGGGAATCCCCGTCCTGCTGCATCCAGAGCCTGCCCCGGGGCACCTGGAGCAGGGACAGGGCGGGGTTTGGGAGTTGCTGCCTCCCCAGGGTCATTCCCGGTGGGATTTTCCCTGCCTGGAGGGCAGAGGGAGGAGGGGGCTGGGGTTGGGTTCTGCTCCGGGTGAAAGGAGGGATCGGGTCCCTCTCCCTCCTGGGATGTTGGAGCCTCCTCAGGGCTTGGAGAGGAGAATTTGGGACACGATTCCTGCTCCTCTGGGGGCTCCGTGGGGGGATTTGTGCCTCCTCCCCTCACAACACACAGCAGAGCTCTGCTGCCAAAGGAACTGTCCAAAAAGCTGCATTTGAAGGTAAAATGAACGGAACTTACTCTTCCAAAAAGCTGCATTTGAAGGTAAAACTGAACCAAATTCACTTTTCCAAAAAACTGCATCTGAGAAAAACTTGAACTGAATTCACTGTTCTGAAAAGCTGCATTTGAAGGTAAAATTTAACCAAATTCACTCTTCCAAAAAACTGAATTTGAAGGTAAAATTGAACTGAATTTACTCTTGAAAAAAAAAAAAAAGCTGCATTTGAAGGTAAAACTGAACCAAATTCACTTTTCCAGAAAGCTGCATCTGAAAGAAAATTGAACTGAATTCACTGTTCTGAAAGGCTGCATTTGAAGGTAAAATTGAACCAAATTCACTCTTCAAAACACGTGCACATGAAAGTAAATTGAACCAAATGAACTATTCCGAAAAGCTGCATTTGAAGGTAAAACTGAACCAAATTCACTTTTCCAAAAAGCTGCGTCTGAAAGAAAATTGAACTGAATTCCCTGTTCTGAAAAGCTGCGTTTGAAGATGTGCATTTGAAGATCCGGGACCGGGCCCCGGTGTCCCAGAGAATTCCATAAAAACCCTTTTGGGCAGTGCCCTGCAATCGGCTCCTTCCACACGCCGCAAATCCGGGCCCCCGAGTGCCAGCCTGGCACGGCGAGGGTGAGTCAGGCTTAGATCCGGGCTGGGCCGGGATTAACGAGGGTGGAACGGCAGCCCCGGGGCACGGCTGCGGCTGATGGGGCTGGGCAGGGATGGAGGGGACAGGGACAGGGGACAGCTGGAGGTGGGAGCAGGGACTGCTGAGGTGGTGACAGGGTCAGGGAGGGGGTGACAGGGACAGGGAGGGGGTGACAGGGACAGGGAGATGGTGACAGGGACAGGGAGGGGGTGACAGGGACAGGGAGATGGTGACAGGGACAGGGAGGGGGTGACAGGGACGGGGGGTTGGTGGCCAGGAACAGGGAGGGGGTGACAGGGACAGGGAGAGGGAGACCAGGGACAGATGGACATGGTGACAGGGACAGGGAGATGGTGACAGGGACAAGGAGATGGTGACAGGGAGATGGTGACAGGGAGATGGTGACAGGGACAGGGAGATGGTGACAGGGACGGGGGGTTGGTGACCAGGAACAGGGAGGGGG
>NW_020885108.1:25868-29928 GCF_003945725.1 Corapipo altera
GGGAGGGGGTGAGGGGGAGGTGGTGACAGGGACAGGGAGATGGTGACCAGGGACAGGGGGGTAGGAACAGGGACAAGGAGGGGGTGACCAGGGACAGATGGACGTGGTGGTGACCAGGGACAGTAGGAGGTGGTGACCAGGGACAGCTGTAGGTGGTGACAGGGGACAGCTGGATGTGATGACCAGGGACAGGGAGGTGGTGACAGGGACAGGAAGGTGGGACCAGGGAGAGCTGTAGGTGATGACCAGGGACAGGGAGGGGGTGACCAGGTATAGATGGATGTGGTGACCAGGGACAGATGGACATGGTGGTGACCAGGGACAGGGAGGGGGTGACCAGGGACAGATGGATGTGGTGACCAGGGACAGGGAGGTGGTGACAGGGACAGGGAGGTGGTGACCAGAGACAGGGAAATGGTGACCAGGGACTGCTGGAGGTGGTGACCAGGGATAGATGGAGACGGTGACAGGGACAGAGAGGTGGTGACCAAGGACAGGGAGATGGTGACCAGGGACAGAGAGGGGGTGACAGGGACAGGGAGGTGGTGACAGGGACAGGGAGGTGGTGACAGGGACAGGGAGGTGGTGACCAGGGATAGATGGACATGGTGACCATGGACAGGAAGGTGGTGACAGGGACAGGGACGGGGTGACCAGGGGCAGATGGAGGAGGTGACAGGGACAGGGAGGGGTGACTGGGACAGGGAGGTGGTGACCAGGGACAGGAAAGTGGTGACAGGGACAGATGGAGGTGGTGACCACGGACAGGGAGGGGGTGACCAGGGATAGATGGATGTCGTGACCAAGGACAGGGAGGGGGTGACCAGGGGCAGCCGGGCCTTGGTCATGCCCCCTGTGATGCCCTGGGAGAACAACCGTGCTGGTCCCAGCTCTCTGGGGCTGGACCAAAGGCTTTGCCATCCCCCTGCTGCCCCGGCTCTGGGTGCAGGGGGTGGCACCTCCCTGAGGTGCCTTTGGCTGTGAATCCTCTGCTGTGCCCCAGGGCACATCCTAGAAAATGACGGGAAGCTGCTGGTCTGGATGGAAACCCTCTGTCCAGTCTGTCATCCCAGCACTGCCACTTCCCCAAATCTGGGAGTATTTTCCTAAAAGAGCTTCTCTGCTCCTCGCTTGTCCCTGTTGGAAACACGAGGGGAGGGCTGGGATGTTCCCTCCAGTGGCTCCCGTTGGTCCAGCCCATGTTCCAGCAGCAGCTCCGGCCCTCTGCAGCTTTTCCAGCCACAAGTTTCTCTGCTTGACTTCTCAATTATTTCCTCCCCATCAGTCAGAGCCACATCTCAAACCCTCACCCCTCCTCTGGGTTCTCTGCCCACCTTCCCAAAGCAAAACCTGTCTCCAATGCATCCTAAAAACAGAGAGAAATGTTGGATCTCAAAGACTTTTCACTTCCCAGAGAGAAACCCCTTTCTTGGTGTTTTGGGGTTTTTTTTGTATCCACTGGACAAACACAACTAATTCAGAGCAGGGTGTTGAATTATGGATCAGGCATGACCCATAATTCCTGTGGAGCAGCACATGGAGCTGATCCTGCCCATGGAGCTGATCCTGTCCATGGAGCTGATCCTGCCCATGGAGCTGATCCTGTACATGGAACTGATCCTGTACATGGAGCTGATCCTGCCCATGGAGCTGATCCTGTACATGGAGCTGATCCTGCACATGGAGCTGGAGCTGATCCTGTACCTGGAGCTGACCCTGTACATGGAGCTGACCCTGTACATGGAGCTGGAGCTGATCCTGTACATGGAGCTGATCCTGTACATGGAGCTGGAGCTGATCCTGTACATGGAGCTGATCCTGCCCATGGAGCTGATCCTGTACATGGAGCTGGAGCTGATCCTGCCCATGGAGCTGATCCTGTACATGGAGCTGGAGCTGATCCTGCACATGGAGCTGATCCTGCCCATGGAGCTGGAGCTGATCCTGCACACAGAGCTGACCCTCCACCCGTGTGCAGCCAAAGCAGAGGGAGTGTCCGGTGCCAAGACCCAACACCTGAACCAGTGTGACCAGTGCTCTGGGAGGACTGGGGGGACTGGGAGGCTCAGCTGGGGCAGCCCAGGGTGACAGGGCTCCCAGAACAAGCTGTGTGGTCGCTCTGACTCCCCTGGGAATTATTTCCCCACCGTCAGGGGTTTGTGTAGGTAAATCCCACACCTGGCACTGGGATCCAACCCCCGGGATCCGGGATCCAAACCCCGGGATCCGGGATCCTGGACGGGCTGGAAGCGAGTGCAGCTCCGACCTTTCCCCCCCGTGCCCGACTCCTGCCTCGGCGTGTCCCGCCTTTGGCTCCCGGGAGTTTTCCCTGGAATATTGAAATCCACGTCCAACCCCCCTCCCCGGGGGCTCCGTGGTGCCGGCGTGTTCGGGCTGTTGAGGGAGAAATTCCCTAAAATCCGAGCGAGGAGCAAAACTCGGAGCCTTGAACTGGGCAGGGCCCGGGGCAGAGCGCTCCTTACCCTCATTTGCATTTGCTGCTGCGCCCCTTTAATTAAAAGGCCCCGCGAAATGGAATAAATTAGGCGTGCATGTTTTATTCAGACAAACACCGGCGAGCGAAGAAGAGACGAACGGTCACGGGACGAGACACACTTTATGTACAAAATCCGGCCAAAAAAACCCTGCTGAGCTGACCCAAGCGAATTTAAACCAGCTGGACTCGCGGCCCGGGGCTGAGCCCGACCCGGGGCCAGTTGGGAGAGAGAGAGTTCCTAAAGTGGGGCTCCTGTGGGACAAGGCTTAGGGGGCGGGCGGCCCCTCACTCTGCCGACCCCGCCGACGCCCCAGCACCGGAGTTTTGGGGGGGTTTCGGGGTTTCTGGCGCGTGACGGCGTCTGCAGGGGGGGGGATTTAGCTCCTGTAGCTTCTCCGGGTGGAGGAGGTGGACACGAACTTCACGCTGGAGCTGCTGCCGGCGCCGAGGGCGCTGCTCCCCCCGGGGCCGGGGGCGCAGCCGAAGCCGCTGCCCAGGCCGCACATCCCCCCGGCCACGCTCAGGTTGCTCCCAGCCCCGTAGCCCGAGCCCACGGTCGTCCTGGTGACGGCTGCGAGGAGGAGGAGGAGGAGGAAGAGGAGGAGGAGGAAGAGAAGGGAAAGGCTTTCAGTGTGTGCGGGCGCGGGGACACGGGGATGTTTAAATAGGGATTGGGGGACTTACAGATGTTCACCGGGACGCCGTCTCCAGCCAGCCTGTTTGGGGAGGGGACACAAGGGGACAGGGTTAGGAGTCTGGTGAGGCTGGGGGGGAACAGCAGGACACATTTCCTACGGGCTTTCGGGGAGAAAAATAAAATCACGGCGTAGTTAATGGGGCGGGTTTTTTGTTATTTCCATTATCCGGGACAACCTTCCCCTCCTCTGCCCCCCTTAAAGCTTCGTTCAGCGCTCCAGAAAGGCTGAACACCCCTGTGCCCCCATCCCCGTGCCCCCCAAACGCCGGGGAGGGTCGTGTGTCCCCCCACCTGCACTCCTCCCCTTCCAGCAGCTTCCTGTAGGTCGCGATCTCGATGTCCAGGGCCAGCTTGACGTTCATGAGCTCCTGGTACTCGCGGAGCTGCCGGGCCAGGTCGGCCTTGGCCTGTTGCAGGGCATCCTCCAGCTCGGCCAGCTTGGCCTTGGCGTCCTTGAGGGTGAGCTCCCCGCGCTCCTCGGCGTCGGTGATGGCGGCTTTCAGGTTGGCACACTGAGGGAGACAAACCCGCCCCTGAGCTCCCCACACCAGACCCAGGCTGGTCTTCACCTCCCCTGAAACCACCAGGTTTTATCCCAGGATGCTCAGCTTTATCCCGACACCCTCAATTTTATTCCAGCACCCTCAAATTTATCCTGACACCCTCAGCTTTATCCCAGCACCATCATCTTTATCCTGACACCTTCAGCTTTATCCCAGCACCCTCAGGTTTATTCCAGCACCCTCAGCTTTATCCCAGCACCACCAGGTTTATCCCAACACCTTCAACATTATCCCAGCACCATCAGGGGTATCCCAGCACCCTCAGCTTTATCCCAACACCCTCAACAATATCCCAGCACCATC
>NW_020885108.1:29938-30252 GCF_003945725.1 Corapipo altera
TATCCCAGCACCCTCAGCTTTATCCCGACACCCTCAGCTTTATCCCAGTACCCTCAACAATATCCATCACCCTCAGCTTTATCCTGACACCCTCAGCTTTATCTCAGCACCACCAGCTTTATCCCAGCACCCTCAACAATATCCCAGCACCATCAGCTTTATCCCAACACCCTCAACTTTATCCCAGCACCCTCAGCTTTATCCCAACACCCTCAACAATATCCATCACCCTCAGCTTTATCCCAGTACCCTCAGCTTTATCCCGACACCCTCAGCTTTATCCCGACACCCTCAGCTTTATCCCAACACCCTCA
>NW_020885108.1:40252-48398 GCF_003945725.1 Corapipo altera
TCCTCGTGTCTTCCCTCCGGGACGAGCAGAGGGTGCAAGGCCCAGCCCAAAAGGCAGGAGAACCCTTTGCACCGCACTGTAAACCTGGGACTAAAGCCCTAAATCTGGGACTGAAGCCCTAAACCTGGGACTAAAGCCCTAAACCTGGGACTGAAGCCCTAAACCTGGGACTAAAGCCCTAAACTTGGGACTAAAGCCCTAAACCTGGGACTCGAGCCCTAAACCTGGGACTAAAGCCCTAAACTTGGGACTAAAGCCCTAAACCTGGGACTGAAGCCCGAAACCTGGGACTAAAGCCCTAAACCTGGGACTGAAGCCCTAAACTCGGGACTGAAGCCCTAAGCCTGGGACTGAAGCCCTAAACCTGGGACTGAAGCCCTAAGCCTGGGACTGAAGCCCTAAGCCTGGGACTGAAGCCCTAAACCTGGGACTGAAGCCCTGGCTGAGTTCGGGTCTGGCACCGTGCCGACATCAAGGCAATAACTCTCCTCTGGGATCAGGTGAGTCCTGACTCTGTCAGGGCAACAAATGCGACTCCAGCCCCCATTCCGTGAGGAATTTGGGCCTTTTTGCTGTGTTTTAGTGAATCTGAGGGTTTTAGTGAACAGGGACGACTCCAACAGCTTTTCCCCCGGTCCCTCTCCATCTCTCAGCTCTGCTGCTCCTCTCCAGCCCCCCCTGGAAACCCTTCCCCAGACGCAGCTCCTCAGCCACGGCAGCAGCTCTGGGACGTGTCTGTGAGTGTTTAGTTTGCAAAAATGCCCGTATTTGTGAAACGAGAGCGAGTCCAACTCCCTCGCGCTGGTTCACCTGTGCTGCTTAATCTCAGTTTAATTATCAGCAAAGCCAGGGCTGTAATTTGGGTTAATTGCTTAAATTAAAGCCTTTGGGTTAAACTCGGGCTTCTCACCTGCGTTCAAACCCGGCTCCTTTCAGCCCTAATTTGCTGTCTCATCCCACGTTCCCCGAGCCCTGCCGGTCACCCCGGGGGGTTTCCAGGGGACACCCAGGACCCCTCGGCCCCCTTGGGACCCCCCGAGACCTCCCTGGTGGGGGGAGTGTCCCTGAATCCCGATTTCCCGAGGGATGGATCGGGACGGGCTCCTCAGCTCCCTTCCCACAGGAGCTGCCCCGTGCCGGCTGTTCCAGCCCTTGGAGCCCGTTCCCAGCTCCAGCTGCTGGGGCACTTTGAAGTGTAGGTGTGACCTGCTTTCTCCAGAGAGTTGTTTTCGGGGCCAGCACGGAGCCACCGCTGCAGCCCAGGCTCTGGGAACGATTCCCTGTTGCTGGGGTTGCCCCCTGGGGGGGGCTCCTTTTCCCTGGGGGTTTGGTGCTCCTTGAAGGACCCTCCAAGTTTTGGTGGGGCTGAAACCTCCTTCATCCTGATCTGGTGCTCCTTTATCCCACCCTGGTGCTCCTTTGTCCCATTCTGGTGCTCTTCTATCCCATCCTGCTGCTCCTTTATCCCACTCTGTTGCTCCTTTATCCTCTTGTGGTGCTCCTTTATCCCACTCTGGTGCTCCTTTATCCCATTCTGCTGCTCCTTTATCCCATTCTAATGGTCCTTTATCCCATCCTGGTGCTCCCTTATCCTTTCCTAGCACTCCTTTATCCTGTTCTGTTGCTCCTTTATCCCATCCTGGTGCTCCTTTATCCCACTCTGGTGCTCCTTTATCCTGCCCTGATGCTCCTTTATCCCACTCTGGTGCTCCTTTTTCCTTTCCTGCTGTTTCTTTATCCCATCCTGGTGCTCCTTTATCCCACTCTGATGCTCCTTTATCCCATCCTGGTGCTCCTTTATCCTTTCCTAGTGCTCCTTTATCTCATCCTGGTGCTCCTTTATCCCACTCTGATGCTCCTTTATCCCATCCTGATGCTCCTTTATCCCACTCTGGTGCTCCATTATCCCATCCTGGTGCTCCTCTATCCCACTCTGCTGCTCCTCTATCCTGCTCTGGTGCTTGGATGGTGGTACCCAGAGGAACCCGAATCCCCCACATTCCCTTTTAAGACCTTTGTAGAACTCCCCAACCCCAGTCAGGGCCATTGGGGCCGTGACCTTCTCTGAGCTCCACGTGGAAAACCAGATCCACCAGGCTGAAGGTGCTCCCAGATGTTGCCAAATCTCCTTTCCCGGGGCCCCAGGGCACGTCTCCTTTCTCCCGACGAGGGACACGGAGCCCTGGGAATGGGGCTGCTGAGGAGCCCCGTGAGCTCAGAGCAGCTCTGTGCCCGCACAGCCCCCGTCCCTCAGCTCCATCCCACCCCCAGGGTGGCTCCTGGGCCCCTTTTCCATCCCAGGAGCGTGTGGAGTTTAATTGGGCTCCATTAAAACAACCCGGATCCACACAGTGAGCTGGGAATCCCAGAACCTGCTGAGCTGGAAGGGACCCAAAGGGTGGACATTAAAGGGGGATCCCACTGGTCCCAGCCCCAGCATTCCATGAGAAGTTGGAGCTCTGAGCTTTTCCAGCTTTTTGTCCCACCCTGAGCTTCCAGGAGTGGGAATCCAGGCCGGAAGGAGGCACCTCCCGAAGGGACATTTGGGGTCCTGGGGGCACTTCCCCAGGGGCAAGAGCACCCCCGGGAGATGGGGATTCGGGTTCCAAACCCCCAGGGCTGCTCGGGGGGACGGGGGGGACGGGAATGCCCCTGGGAGACGGGGATCCGAGGGGACCAGAGGGTCTGGATGCTCCGGAAAGGTGGGACCCCTGAGCTGTGAGGATGAGGAGGGAGGAGAGTGGGGAGAGATCCTATTGAGGAGAGAGGAGTGTGGTGAGAGATCCCACTGAGGAGGGAGGGGATCAGTGACAGATCCCAGTGAGGAGGCAGGGGAATGGGGAGAGATGTGAGAGATCCCAGTGAGGAGGGAGGGGATCAGTGAGAGATCCCACTGAGGAGGGAGGGGTGTGTGAGAGATCCCAGTGAGGAGGGAGGGGATCGGTGAGAGATCCCAGTGAGGAGGGAGGGGATCGGTGAGAGATCCCAGTGAGGAGGGAGGATGTGGTGAGAGATCCCAGTGAGGAGAGAGGGGATCAGTGAGAGATCCCACTGAGGAGGGAGGGGATCAGTGACAGATCCCAGTGAGGAGGGAGGGGAATGGGGAGAGATGTGAGAGATCCCAGTGAGGAGGGAGGGGTGTGAGAGATCCCAGTGAGAGGGAGGGGATCAGTGAGAGATCCCAGAGAGGAGGGAGGATGTGGTGAGAGATCCCACCGAGGACGGAGGGGATCAGTGAGAGATCACAGTGAGGAGAGAGGGGATCGGTGAGAGATCCCACTGAAGAGGGAGGGGGGTGTGAGAGATCCCACAACTCCCGGGGCGCTGTGGGGACAAGAGGAAGGGACGGGGTGTCCCAGCACAGGGAGGGATTCTTGGCGTGTCCCGCGCAGGGAGCTGGGCTGGGTGATGCCGGTGGGTCCCTTCCAGCTCAGCACATTCCCTGATCCCGCGATCCTGCGCCGTGAGGGCTCCGAGCCTTTCCCTGCTCTGGGTCCCCACCTGCTGGAGACGCCGGGTGGGATTGGGAGGTGCCGGGTGGGATTGGGAGGTGCCGGGTGGGATTGGGATGTGCCGGGTGGGATCTGGGAGGTGCCAGGTGATGGGCGCGGGGGTCCCGCCGGGGCAGGAGCTCAGAGGGGTTTCCCTGCGGCTTCTCCAGGACGTTCCATGAGGGGCTTTTCCCTTCCAGGCACGGCTGATGCCTCCCTTCTCCCCCAGCTGGAGTTTGCAGGGATCGAGGGGTGGGTGGGCACCAAGCAGGCTCCTTTTGGGACCCCGAGGGCTGTGGGTCCTTCCTGGTCTCTCCCCTCCTGCCCCGGCCCCTTTCCTCACTCTTGGTTTGTGGTCCTGCCTCCAGGGCTGGATTCCCACCTCGTGTTCTGCCTTTGGAGTTCCCACCTCGTGTTCCCGCCTTCAGGACCGAGTTCCTACCCCATATTCCTGCCTTTAGAGTTCCCACCTTTTATTCCTGTCCTTGGGGTTGGGTTCCCACCTCTTCCCCCTCCCTGCTGCCCCAGGGATTCCCCCCTGGCCCTGGCAGGGAGTGAGATCCAGGGGATGCCCCCAGAGCCCCAGGAAGGAGCCTGGAATCAGTTCAGGAGCTGAAACCCTCCATCCGGGGGCTCGTGGAACCCCCCCGGGGGGGCCGATGGGAATTGGGGGTCCGGGTGCGGGGGGCACCTTGAAGACTTTGGGTCCATTCCAAATGGAGCTGAGGCCCCAAAACTGCCCTTCCAGAGGAACAGCCGGGATATTTTGTGGGATAAATGGGGAAACCTCCCTGTCCCAGCACTGGGTGTGCAGGTTTGGGGCTCTTTGCCCCGTGCCCCCTCCAGGGGCTGTTCCTGGCCAGGGCTGTGTCCCCGTGCTCCGTCCCCTCCCTGCTGTGACACCGATCCCTCCGTGTCCCCCCGTGCTGCTGATTCCAGGGCTGGGCTCCTCCCAGGAGAGATTAACTTGTGCTAACTAATGGCTTCCCCAGCTCATGAATCCCAGCTAAACCTTTGGGAATCCTCCTTTTCCCACCTCCCCGAGCTCCCTCCCTCCGGCAGGGACAGGCAGAAAGGGCAGCTGGGCAGGTCACCCCCACGGGGGGATTAACCTGGCTTTTGGCTCAGTCCTGAGGCAGCTTTTCCTCCACCCATGGAATCATGGAATGGTTTGGCCTGGAAAACACCTTAAACACTGTCCCATTCCAGCCCCCTGCCATGGGTAGGGGCACCCTCCACCATTCCAGGCTGCTCATCCCACCCTCCTTTTCCCCTCCCACCATTCCAGGCTGCTCATCCCACCCTCCTTCCCACCTTCCCCGACTTGTCCCAGAGCCCAGCTCGTAACACTGAGTTTTATTTCCTCAGGGAGCCGTTCCTGTCCCAGGATCTGCCCCCAGAGTGTCCCCCCTGCAGCAGGGACGGGGCACGGGCACCCAGAGCCGGCAGAGAAGAAAAGCCAAAGCCCAGCAGGCTTTAAAAATGACAAATGCTCTTTATTGGACCTTCCCGTGTGTTGGGCCTGGAGGTGAAGGGGCTGCAGCCCCGGGGACGGGGAGTTAGAAACCAAACACACACCAAGCAAAGCCTTTCCCGCGGGGGCCTGAGAGAACAGAGGGGCTGGGGGGGGAATCTTGTTGCAGACAAAAACCTTTGGAGGTTGTAACCGGAGCCGCGGGCAGAGGCTTTGGGAGCCTCTCGGAGGTGTTTTTGCCGCCGAGGACCCGGGGCTGTGGCTCCACAAAGTGGTCAGACGTGGTTTAGGACGAACGAAACCTCGTCCCCGATCAGGGATGCGCTTCCCCTTCCCTTTGGACGCGCGAATCCAAAGGGAGATCGAGGACAGAGGCGCTCCCGGGGGTCCCCAAAGCCCCGCCGGGGACCCGCCACAAACCAAAGGTGCTTCGGCCAAAGGCGCTCCGGGGTCCGGAGGGGGGTCCTGGATCCCCCCCCGCGGGCCCGGAGCTGAAGGACAGAGGAAGGAGAGGGTCTAGCGCAGCTATTTACACCCTGGGCGCGCAGGGCAGGGGCAGGCGGGACCCGCTCCCGCCGCCCCCGGGGGGCTCCCCGCCCTTATCTGATGGTCTTTTTGCTGGTGGTGGTCTTGGAGACGATCCTGACGCTGCCGCCCGTGCTGGAGCTCACGCCTCGGCTGCTGCCGGAGCTGAAGGTGCTGCCCCCGCCGTAGCTGAGCCCCCCGAAGCCGCCGCCGCTGCCGCCCCCGAAGCCGCCGCCGCTCACGGAGAATCCGCCGCCGCCGCCGCCGCCCATCCCGAGCCCTCCGCCCATCCCCAGGCAGCTCCCGCCGCCGTATCCCATCCCGCTGGAGCTGCTGACCACGGCTGGGGGGAAAACACACCGCGAACACCCGCGTTAGGGTCCCGCTGCCCCCCAAAACCCCAAACTGGGGGGGTCTGTCGGGAGAGAGGGAGGGGGGAGGTACTTACAGACGCTGACGGCTCCCACTCCTTCTCCAGCCAGCCTGTTGGGAAAGGGGGAAGTGAGGAATGATGCCAAAAACTGTCCGTGGGAGCACAGAATTTGGGCTCCCGGGGGGTCTCTGGGCTGGGGCAGGGCCGGGCCACGGGCGGGAGGTGACAACGCGCTTTTTGAGCAGCACCGGGAGGTGACAATGCTCGTTTTGAGCAGCACCGGGAGGTGACAATGCTCGTTTTGAGCAGAGCCAGGAGGTGACAACGCTCGTTTTGAGCAGCACCGGGAGGTGACAACGCACTTTTTGAGCAGCACCGGGAGGTGACAATGCTCGTTTTGAGCAGAGCCGGGAGCTGGGGGAACGAAGCTTTTCCTACATGATTTAATCACCCCTCTCTGCCCCGGAGCTCCGGCCCCTCGGGAGGAGCTCTCTGAGCGCAGGGAGAGGGGCCCTGCCCTGAGGAGCAGCGGCACAGGACAGGTCCCCGTGTCCCCACCTGCTCTCCTCGCCCTCCAGCAGCTTCCTGTAGGTCGCGATCTCGATGTCCAGGGCCAGCTTGACGTTCATGAGCTCCTGGTACTCGCGGAGCTGCCGGGCCAGGTCCTGCTTGGCCTTCTGCAGGGCGTCCTCCAGCTCGCTCAGCTTGGCCTTGGCATCCTTGAGGGCCAGCTCCCCGCGCTCCTCGGCCTCGGCGATGGCAGCCTGGAGGTTGGCACACTGGGAGGGAGGAGAGTGGGGACCTGGTTGGATTGGGATGCCCCAAACCTCTCTCCCGAGTGTTGCTGGGGGGGTGCAGACACCAGGGTGGCACTGAGAGCCCAGAGAACCACAGGGGGATCACAAGGACCACCGAGTCCAACTCTTAGCCCCACACGGGACACCCCAAAAGCCACACCCCACACCTGAGAGCGTTGTCCAAACACTCCTGGAGCTCTGCCGGGTTTGGGATCACTGCCCTGGGGAGCCTGGTCCAGCTCCTGGTGGGATCTGGCTCTTCCCAACATGCTCGACCTCCACCAGCTCCCACCCACCTTGCACCCCGTGGGACCCCCCTGCAGGACCCCCCTGCAGGACCCCCCCGTCCCACCTGCTTCTTGACGCTGTCGATCTCGTTGCGCAGCCTCTGCACCATCCTGTTGATCTCCGAGATCTCGATCTTGGTGTTCCTCAGGTCGTCCCCGTGGCGCCCGGCCGAGACCTGCAGCTCCTCGTACTGGGACGGGGAAGGAGAGCACTGGTTACACCTCGGGGGGGGGGGGGGCGGGGGGGCGGAGGGGGGGAGGAGCGGGGCTGGATGGGGGGAAAGGGCTGGGGGACAACATTCCCTTGAGAAAGTTGCCCGTGGAAGGGCAGCGTTTGCCCTCGGTTGTCGATGCTTGGTGTGATTGCACAGAGCCCACACAGCAGCCCGGGAGGGAAAGGGAGTCAGGTCAGAGCCACCAGCGAGCCCGAGGTCAGGGCATTGACCCATCTCATCCCTGACACCCCCTGGATCCCGGGAATCAGGCTGTACCCCTGGGAATCAGGCTGTACTCCCAGGAATCAGGTTGTGCTCCCAAGAATCAGGCTGTGCTCCCAGGAATCAGGTTGTGCTCCCAGGAATCAGCCCATGTTCCCAGGAATCAGGCTGTGCTCCCGGAATCAGGCTGTGCTCCCAGGAATCAGGCTGTGCTCCCAGGAATCAGGTTGTGCTCCTGGGAATCAGGCTGTACTCCCAGGAATCAGCCCGTGCTCCTGGGAATCAGCCCGTGCTCCCGGAATCAGGCCGTGCTCTCAGGAATCAGCCCATGTTCCCGGGAATCAGGTTGTGCTCCTGGGAATCAGGCTGTGCTCCTGGGAATCAGGCTGTGCTCCCAGGAATCAGGCTGTACTCCCAGGAATCAGGCTGTGCTCCTGGGAATCAGCCCGTGCTCCCGGAATCAGGCTGTGCTCCTGGGAATCAGCCTGTGCTCCCAGGAATCAGGCTGTGCTCCTGGGAATCAGCCCGTGCTCCCGGGAATCAGGTTGTGCTCCTGGGAATCAGGCTGTGCTCCTGGGAATCAGGCTGTGCTCCCAGGAATCAGGTTGTGCTCCTGGGAATCAGGCTGTGCTCCCAGGAATCAGGCTGTGCTCCCAGGAATCAGGCTGTGCTCCCAGGAATCAGCCCATGTTCCCAGGAATCAGCCCATGTTCCCGGGAATCAGCCCATGCTCCTGGGAATCAGCCCATGCTCCTGGGAATC
>NW_020885108.1:48408-49086 GCF_003945725.1 Corapipo altera
GGGAATCAGCCCATGCTCCTGGGAATCAGCCCATGCTCCTGGGAATCAGGCTGTACTCCTGGGAATCAGCCCGTGCTCCCGGGAATCAGCCTGTGCTCCCGGAATCAGGCTGTGCTCCTGGGAATCAGGCTGTGCTCCCGGGAATCAGCCCGTGCTCCCGGAATCAGGCCGTGCTCCCAGGAATCAGGCTGTGCTCCCGGGAATCAGGCTGTGCTCCCAGGAATCAGGCTGTGCTCCCAGGAATCAGCCCATGCTCCCAGGAATCAGGCTGTGCTCCCGGGACCCACCTTGTTCTGGTACCAGGCCTCTGCCTCGGCGCGGCTGCGGTTGGCGATGTCCTCGTACTGCGCCTTCACCTCGGCGATGATGCTGTTGAGGTCCAGGCTCCGGTTGTTGTCCATGGAAAGCACCACCGAGGTGTCCGACACCTGCTGCTGCATCTGGGACAGCTCCTGCCCACGGGGAGAGACACAGCGTTAATGGTCGGGGTGGAGGTGGTTTGGGAGCTCTCCCCGAGCCCTTTCCTTGTGTTTCCGCTGCTCCATCGGCATTTTCCACCTTATTCCCGCTCTGTCACTTCCAAAAAGGCTGGGACCACCCTCCCTTGGTGCTGGACAGCCCCAGGCACAGCTCCCAGAGCTCTGGGATGGGATGATCCATAGGGAAGGAGCCATGAGG
>NW_020885108.1:49096-63988 GCF_003945725.1 Corapipo altera
AATTCCCTTTTGATCCCCACAATTCCCTTTTGATTCCCACAATTCCCGGCTCCCTCACCTTCTTGAGCACCACGAACTCGTTCTCGGCCCCCGTGCGCCGGTTGATCTCATCTTCATATCTGCCAGGATGAAAGGGAGGGGGAGGCTCGTGGTGGGAACGGGGAGCTGGACCCGCCCCGCTCCCAGAGCCTCAGTTGTGGCTCCCGGCCGGGTTCCATCCTCCCACCCGGCTTCCACCCTCCCACCCGCTCATCCCGAGCCGACTCGGGGCGAATATTGCTGCCTTTGAACCTGCAGCCTGTGAGTAGGCCCGGCTTAAATGAACCCCTTTCAGTGGCCGCCCATAAAGCCGAGCTCAGACACGGATGTGGAGCCCGGTCGGGCAGGAAGAGGGAGCAGCTCTCCCAGGTGACCTCTGCCCCGAGCAAAGTTATGCAAAAAAAGGGCTTTCAACAAAGCCCACGAAGGCATAATGAGGGAGCCATTTGCTATTTGATATTGTAATAATGCTGATGGCTCTGAATCAGCTGCCGCAGCGTTTAATTAAACATGAAACGCGGGTTGGGCAAGAGGAGGATCATCCCGGGGTTCTGCCGAGCTTTTCGTGGCTCTGAGCAACGTCCTCTCATCAGATAACCAGGGCAGGGCCGGCTGGAGAGCAGACAGAACACGAGGGCTCTCCAGGCAAAGGCCTGGATTTCAGGGGCAGGTTCGTGCCAGTCCCCAAACCAACACTGGTGAGGGTTCCCTGCGGTGGGAGCTCGGAGCAGGCACGGGATGGAGCCTGTGGAAGGGGAACTCTGGACTTGGGTAACTCCGGACTTGAAATAAAATGTGTTCTCCTTCCCAGGTGGCAGCTCAGACATGTGGGAACCAACCTAGACCCAAAACCCAATCTGTTCCTAGACTTGAAATCCAACCTGTTCCCTCTTCTCTTTTTCCCAGGTGGCAGCTCTGAAACTTGGGAATGAACCCTAGACCTGAAATCCAATCTGTTCCTAGACCCAAAACCCAATCTGTTCCTAGACCTGAAATCCAATCTGTTCCCTCTTCTCTCTTTCCCAGGTGGCACCTCTGAAATGTGGGAACCAACCCCAGACTTGAAATCAAATGTGTTCCCTCTTTTCTCCTTCCCAGGTGGCAGCTCTGAAATCCAGACTATGGAATTCATCATTTTTGGGGTCTGATCAGTATTTCTGGAAGCCTGAAACACATTTTGTGGCCTGAAACGCCCCCAAACCCGCAGCAGGAGCTGCGTCTATCCCTCCTGACAGATGAAAGCGCCGTCTCCCCATCCCCCCTCCCAAAAATCTGGCTCTTCCCAGCCTTAATTACCCAATATTAACAAATTTCAGCCCTCTGGGGCGACTCTCAGACTGGTTCAATAAGGGAGACATTGTTCTCACCAGGCTGCAGCCAACTAAAACCCAACAGCCCTGCCTAAAAACGCACCCAAAAACCAACAGCCCTGCCTAAAAACCCACCCAAAAACCAACAGCCCTGCCTAAAAACCCACCCCAAACCAACGGCCCTGCCTAAAAACCCACCCAAACCCAACAGCCCTGCCTAAAATCTCACCCAAAAACCAGTGGCCCTGCTTAAAATCCCACCCAAAACCCAATGGCCCTGCCTAAAAACCCACCCCAAACCAACAGCCCTGCCTAAAATCCCACCCAAAAAACAGTGGCCCTGCTTAAAATCCCACACAAAAACAACGGCCCCACCTAAAACCCACCCCAAACCAACAGCCCTGCCTAAAAACCCACTGAAAAAATGATGACCCTGCCAAAAAACCCATCCCAAATCCCTTTCAGGTGCCAATTGCTGTGTCCTGAAACTGGTTCATCCCCCCCCCCTCTGGCCACTGTGTCCCAGGAGGGGCTGAATTTCCTCCCCAGGGATATTTTTAAGTCCAAGAGCTGAACACCTCTCAGGTGGTGGGAGCTGAGCGAGGCTGAGCACTCCCAGCTCGCTGGGCCCTCTGGAAAAGATGGAATTTCCTTCACAAAATGAGGAATGGGGGCATTTGGGAGCTGGAAATTCGTGGCTGCGTTCCACTCCCTCCCTGCCTGCCCTTTATCCTGCGGATTCACTCATTTCTCTGTGCCCAGGAGTGTTATTTTGGGACACTCCAGGGGTCAGACCCAGTTTCCCATGAATCCTGTGCTAAACACTTCACAAATCTGCCTGACTAGGGGTTGGATTTATTAAACCCGAGCCCAGGGAAGAGGAAAACCCGGCGCGAAGCCGAGGTGTGAAACGGGCGGGAGGGAGGGAACCGCCCGCCCGGCTTTTCCTGCCCGGGGTTGTTCCTGCTGCCCAACACGATCCCTTACTTGTTCTTGAAGTCCTCCACCATGTCCTGCATGTTCCTGAGCTCGGAGTCCAGGCGGCCCCGCTCGCCCATCAGGCTGTCGAGCTGCCTCCGCAGGTTGCCGATGTAGGCTTCGAACAGGGGCTCCAGGGACTTCCTGGTGACCGTGTGCCCCTGCTCCTGGAGGAGGCTCCACTTGGTCTCCAGCACCTTGTTCTGCTGCTCCAAAAAGCGAACCTGGCGAGGGACAAAAACCAAAGGGTCACAGGGACGTGTTGTCGAAACCCAAGGCACCAAAACACCCCCCCCCAACCTCGACAGCCGGGAAAAGGTGGGATCATCAACACCTCTGATGGTGTTGGAAGGTCAAGGGACACAGGGACAATCCGGCCAAAATTATTGGGAACATCCTTATTTTGGATTCTCAGCAGTACCAGAAGCCTCTGGAGATGTTTAGAGGGAACTTTTGCGGAGTTTAGATCAGGCCAAACACCCGTATTTGTGATTTTAGGTGTTTCTCCCCTCACCGGATGCTCAGCCCACCTTACTGGTGTTATCCCACCGTAGAGCTGGTGTTATTCCATTGCTGGAATTTTACAACCAGGAGAAGATCCATCCAACCCCCGGGGACGTGTTTTTACGGGGAGAAGGGGGAATTACTGTGCCAATGAAAGGAAGGTGCTGAGAAGCTCATCCTCGCCGAGAGGAAACATCAAACGGGTCTTTAGTTTCCAGCCAAGCCCCGCCGTTTGCCGGCCGGGATCCGTCCAGGCAAGTCCCCGGATCCAAGGGAAGTTTCTTCCTGAAGTTTTTTTCCCGAGGCGGCCGAAAACCAGCCCGTCCCGCCGGGCAGCAGCGAGCTCTCACCTTGTCGATGAAGGAGGCGAATTTGTTGTTGAGGGTCTTGATCTGCTCCCGCTCCTGCGTCCGCACCTTCTGGATCTCGGGGTCGATGTCGAGCTTCAGGGGGGCCAGCAGGCTCTGGTTCACCGTCACCTCGTGGATGCCGCCGGGGGGGCACACGGGGAACCCGGGGCCGCCTCGGCCGCCGAATCCGGGACCTCCCAGCCCGAATCCGCTTCCCAGCCCGTAACCGCCACCGGCACCGGCTCCTCCCAGGCCGAAAGCGGCTCCACCGCCGCCATAGCCCAGCCCGAAGCCGGCGCCGCCGCCGAAGCCGAATCCGCCACCGGCTCCGCTCCGGAGACCCCCGATGGAGATCCTTTTGCTTCCACCCATGTTGTAGAGGCTCCTGCTGCCGAAGCCACCGCCGGCTCCGAAGCCTCCTCCGCCTCCGGCTCTTCCTCCCCCGACTCTGGAGACGGAGACGGAGCTGAAGCTGCTCCTGGTGCCCCCGCCACCGCCTCCCACGATGGCAGAGCCCGAGCTGAAGCCCCTCATGCCCCCTCCGGTGGATGATCGGAAAGAGATCCGGCTCATGGTGGCTGCGGGCGCAAAGAGCAGGGGAAAAAAAGGGCCGGAGAACCGAAGCTGCGCGGCAGGAAAAGAGCAGAGGGCGAGGGAGGCAGAAAACCCTGTGATGGGAGAGCTCGGGAGCCTCCTCTTTTATCTGCTTGGAAAACTTGGCACGGGGATTCGGGACTTGATGTGCCTTGCAGCGACTTGCCTTGTCCAACACACCTCGGCTGCGGGAGGCGCTGAAAAATGCATTGTTTGCAGGCAGGGAAGTAACGGGCAGAGGGAGCTCCCCACCCCCCCAGCGCCTCTGAGTCATGGAATTAGAATTGAATGGGACCGGGGGCAGGATCCAACACGATTCCCGGGACCCTGGGAGCCGCTTTCCCTCAAGGGCTCGCTCGCTTGAGCAAGATCCCTCGCCCCGAAGGTTTTGCAAGTGGGGTTTTGGGGTTGGACACGTTTCGTAAGCGGCAGAAATCGGGGCTTTTCCAAGGTTTCCAGCTCCGGGGCTGGATGTGGGTCTCCTGTTGTTGGCTTGGGAAGCTGGGTGTGAAGGTGGTTTGGATGGTCAGAGCAGATGGTTTGATTTGGTTTGGGAAAATCAAATGGAAAAATCAGATTTGATTTTTTTGGGTTTTTTTTTGGATCCGAGCGGTCACGGGCTGGAGGGGATGAGCGGAGTGGGAGTTGCCTCCTGGCACTATTTTCTGGGATCTTCCCAAGAAATCATCTCCCCTTTTTACATCTCCCCTTTTTATAGGGTAAACCGAGGGATTAATTCACTGAAGGTTTTGCAAGTTGGGTTTTGGGGTTGGACACGTTTCGTAAGCGGCAGAAATCGGGGCTTTTCCAAAGTTTCCAGCTCTGGGGCTGGACGTGGGTCTCCTGTTGTTGGCTTGGGAAGTTGGGTGTGAAGGTAGTTTGGATGGTCAGAGCAGATGGTTTGATTTTTTTTTCTTTTTTGGAAAATCAAATGGAAAAATCAGATTCTGTTTTTTGGGGGATCTAAACGGTCGCAGGTTTGAAGAGATGAGCTGAGTGGAAGCTGCCTCCTGGCACTATTTTCTGGGACCTTCCCAAGAAATCCTCACCCCTCGTTGCAGGGGAAACTGGAGAATTGGTTATCACGACTTTGAAAGGCAGCAGGCGAATCCCTTTTCCAGAATCACTTCAAATTAGATTAAACAACACCACGAGACTCATAAAACAGGCAGTAAAAAGCTGCTTGGAGGGATTGTTGCTCTGTAGGTTCTCCCTGTCAGGCTCAGGGTTCAAAAGCTCCCTCTGAAGTGGGATTTTTATCACTTTTTTCCGCCCCCCCCCCTCAGTATTTATCCAACAGTTCCCACGTCAGCGCTGGAAAATGTTTCTAAAACAACTTTTGCCTCTTGATCTTGGCCCGGGGTGAACCCTCGTGGAGGAGCTTGAACCCCCCCAGTGAGTCTGGGTCGTGCTTTGGGACGGGGTGAGAGCTGGGGATCCTTCTCCTGGATCCGTGAACAGCTGGATATGGGACACAAGGAAGATTCCCCCTCGCTCCCACCCAAAACACCTCCCAAAATATTCCAGTGAACCGGATTCTTCCCACCTTGGCCGGGTGATAAAATAGCAACGGGCTGAGGGATGAAACCCTGAGCTCCCAAACCAAAAACTAATCCTCAAATTCATCTGCACGGGCAACAAAAATCTCCCAAATTCACCGATGTGAGCAATAAAAAAAAAACCTCTCCCAAATTCACCAATGTGAGCAGTAAAAAAGAAACCCTCCCAAATTCACCAACGAGAGCAATAAAAATAAAAATCTCCCAAAATCAGCAACGTGAGCAATAAAAAAGAAACCCTCCCAAATTCACCAACGAGAGCAATAAAAATAAAAATCTCCAAAATTCACCAATGTGAACAGTAAAAAAGAAACCCTCCCAAATTCAGCAACGTGAGCAATAAAAAAGAAACCCACCCAAATTAAGCAACGTGAGCAACAAAAAAAAATCTCCCGAATTCACCGACGTGAGCAATAAAAAAAAAAATCTCCCGAATTCACCGACGTGAGCAATAAAAAAAAATCTCCCAAATTTACCGACGTGAGCAATAAAAAAAAACCCCTCCCAAATTCACCGACGTGAGCAATAAGCGCTCCAAAAAGGAGCAGCTCAAGGGGATCGGCTGCGTCTCGGAGCTTGTTTGTGTTGATGCGTTTCCAACCCCCGCCGTGTTTTTTTTTCCAGTCTGGGAACTTGAAAGGACCTGAGCGGCAGGGGCTGGGCTGGGCAGGGTCGGGTTTGGTCGGGTTCTGTCGGGTTTTGCCCCGCCGCGATCGGCGAACGCTCCCAAATCCCGGCTCCCCGAGCGCTCCCCGCGATCGCCAGCGGTGACTCAGCGGCCCCGCGGCGCCCATCGGAGCCCATCCCGGGATGGGCCCGTCCCGCTGGAAAAGGGAGACGGGGCCGGTAGCAAGGGGGTGCTCTCGCCCCGGCGGTGGGGATGTGGGAACATCCCGGCTGCTGGAAAAGCGGCTCCGCGGGGGAAAAAACTCCACCCGAAACCGGCGAGCCGCCGTTTCCCCTCGATGACGCCGTTAAAAATAAAAATACTGATGCTGGAAATGAATCAGTCCGGTTCCAAGCGCGGCAGAACCCTGGGGATTTGATCCCCGGCGCCCGTGGATCGGCTCATCCCGCCGGGATCCTTGGATGGGGGTCGGGCAGGGACCTGCCTTGGGCTGCCCGGAGCTCTCCGGGCAAAGCCACCCCCGGGAAACCGAGCGGGGCCTGGGAAGGGTTTAATTAAAGCAGGAGAAAGGATCCCCGGGCGAGGAAGGCCGTGGTCACCTCCCCGGCTCTCCCAGGAAAGCCTCGTGCTGCAGACCACGGAATTTGGGGGGATGTCACAGAGGGGTCGGGAGAGCAAAGCAGGGGGTGGCTCCGGCACCAAACCCCGGGAATTCCTGCGGGATCTCTCATCCCACGGCGTCTCCTCGCCTGGTTTGTGCCGCTCACACCAAGTGAAGGTGCTCGGGGCTGCGGGTGGGACGTGTTGCCCCCCCCAGGTGGGACAGTTCCCTTTGGAGAGGTGGGATTTGCCGTGGAGGGGGCACAGGGGGGTGAGGGCGCTGCCGGGGAGGGAGCAGAGCCAAGGGAGGAGGGACCGAGCGTTTGCAGCAGCTCAGCTGCCTGAGAGCTCCACTTGGGAATCTGGCTGGCTTTTTATCGCAGCAGGGGCTGGAATTAGGACGTCCAACCCTCTCCAGGTTGGTCAAGGTTGGGGATCCCGAGCTGCCTTAAATTCTCACGCCCGTCCCGGGCGATTCACACAGAAATCCAGGGCACTCAGAGTCCATTTTTAACCCTCCCTGACATTTTTTTGGTCTGTCTGAAACCTCCTCTGGGCAGGCAAGGGGGTTTGGAGGGTGACAAGCTGCCCAGGAGCCAGCTGTGTGCCCAGGAGGGCAGCGGGATCGTGGGATTCCATTTGGGAAGAACGTGACCAGCAGGTCAGGGAGGGGATCCTGCCCCTCTCCTTGGCCCCGGTGTGTTGTGTTCAACTCTGGCCTCCACAGTTCAAGAAGGACAAGGAACACCTGGAGAGGGTTCAGAAGAAGCCCACAAAGATGAGGAAGGTTCTGGAGCATCTTCCTGAAGAGGAGGGACTGTGGGATCTGGGCCTGGTTAGTCTGGAGAGGGGATCTCCTCAGTCCATAGAAAGATCTCCTTCTCCTTCTCCTTCTCCTTCTCCTTCTCCTCCTCCTCCTCCTTCTCTTCCTCTTCCTCCTCCTCATCCTCTTCCTCCTCCTCCTTCTCTTTCTCCTCCTCCTCCTCATCCTCTTCCTCCTTCTTCTTCTCCTTCCCTTCTCCTCCTCCTCCTCCTTCTCTTTCTTGTCCTCATCCTCCTTTTCCTCCTTCTCCTGTTTCCTCCAATTCCTCAATTTATTTTGGGATAAACAACCAATTTCCACATTTTTGTGATGATTTTATCCGAATTTAAAGCTTTCCCCTCAAAGTGAAGTGACCCTCCAGGCTCGCTCTGCTGAAGGTTGGGAATGATGTTTTCATGCTGCTGGTTCTGGTTTAGAATATAAAAAAGGTAAATAAAAGTGCAAACAAAAAGAACAGATAAATTACAATCCGGTTTTATTGGACACGTTCCCAAAAAAAGAGAGAGGGGAAGGAAAACACCATGGAAGTATCAAAAGCTGCAATTTTTACTTTTTTAACGGGACTTTCCAAAAATCAAGAAGAGATGGTGGGAGGTCAGAGGGGTAAATTCCATCAGGAGAGGGGAAATCAGATTTGGGGCTCCGGGGTTCCGCTGGGATCCTGCTCCTCATTGCCTTGTTTCCCACCTGCTGCACTTCCCAGTTTCCCAAAGGTCTCTCCTTTGGCAGAGGAGCCCAGACGTGGGGGAGAAGTTGGAATTCCCCCAGGAGAGGTGGACCAGGCCCTTCAGGCAGCTTTTCCACGGTGATTTCCACCGGCTCAGACTTTCACCTCGACCAAAGGCAGCGGGAAAGGGCGGCAGGACTTGGACTGTTGGATGATCTGGGAATTTTTTGAGATGATCTGGGAATTTTTTGAGCCATTCCAGCAAAAAAACCCCGCACGAGACGGGACAGAAACCCAATTCTACAAACACTGCCCTTGCTTTCGAAGGACTCTTTGTCTCACACATCCTTTAGAATTTGAAAAATCCTACAGTTTGGAAAACGAGCCCTTTTCCATAAGTTTGGGATCAGCCACCGCTGAACCCTCCGGCAAAGCACATCCAGGAGGTCACGTGGGAGGTGCCCAGGACAGGAATGGGAGAGAAATGTGGGAAAAGCCTTTGGATGAGCTCGTGGCAACTCGAATCACCCCCCCCCCCCCGAGGGTGGTACTTTTCAGGTGGAGGCACCTCAGGCTGCTCCCTGATTTTATCACCCTGAACCCCCGGCCGGGCTCGTGGGCCTGGAGGATCCTGGTTGATCCTGGTTTTCCAACTCTGGCTGTGAATGGGGAAAAGAGGGATTTTCCATCCCGCTGGAGTGGCTCCCAGCAGGCCCTGTGCTCCCAGAATGAGGGATGTTTTGAAGAGGGGCCTCACGCTCACAAACCGGTGCCTGGGGTCTCTCGGGAGCCTCCCGGGGTGTTTCTACACAGCAGAAAAATAACCCCCATCCCCGGCAAAGGGGAGTTCCTGAACGTGGAGGAGCGAGTTGGGATCATCCCAGCGGTGCAGGGGGAGTTAAAACCACGTTCCCAGCCCATCCCTGGGCTTCTGGGGAGCAGAACTGAGCTAAAACCCCACTTGTTGTCTCCTCGCTCTCTGCTCTCCGCTGTCTCTGCTGAGGCTGCTGGGTGGCCACAATTACAAACTTCTCGGCCTCATTAAAAAGAAACAAACAGAAAAACAAACCAATTCCCCTTTGGAACAGTCCCTTAGGCCCATGTTTTCCTTTAAATCCCATTTCAAGGGCTCGGGGAGCTCCGGCTGAGGTGTTTTCCTTGGCCTGTGATCCGGAGGTGTGAGAACCGCGGAGCTGGGCCAGGGCAGGCAAGGGGATGGAGGGGCAGGACAGGGGCAGGAGGGGCAGGAGCAGGAGGATGGTCTGGGAAGGGGCCAGGCTGGGTTCTACTCGGGCTCTGTGGCGTTCTTCAGGCTCTGGCTCTTGATGCTCTTTTTGCTGGAGGAGGTTTTGGAGACGATTTTCACCCCGGGGTTGGTGCCTTTGGCGCTCCCGGAGCTGAAGTTGCCCCCGCTGGTGCTCAGGCTGCTGCTGCCACCTCCTGCTCCATGGCCGCCTCCAAATCCACCTCCGAGACCACCTCCACCCCCGAGTCCAAGTCCTCCTCCACTTCCAAAGCTGTAGCTTCCTCCTCCTCCTCCTCCTCCTCCTCCTCCTCCTCCTCCGAGACCGAAACCGCTCCCGCCGCCTCCTCCGAGGCCGAAGCTGCTTCCACCTCCTCCTCCGAGGCCAAAACCACTTCCACCTCCTCCTCCAAGGCCAAAACCACTTCCACCTCCTCCTCCAAGGCCAAACCCGCTTCCACCTCCTCCTCCGAGGCCGAAACCGCTCCCGCCGCCTCCGCTCAGGCTCAGTCCACCAAATCCTCCTCCCAAGCCGGCCCCGCCGGCCAGGCCGGAGCTGGAGCTGATCACAGCTGCAAGGAGAGGAAACCAGAGGGTTGGACACCTGCTGGCAGTCATGGAATCATGGAATGGTTGCATTGGAAGGGACCTTAAAGCTCCTCCCATCCCACCTCTGCCCTGGGCAGGGACACCTCCCGCTATCCCAGGTGGATCCAACCCGGCCTTGGACGCTCCCAGGGATCCAGGGGCAGCCTCTGGGAAATCCATTCCAGGGCCTCATCACCTTCACAGGGAGGAATTCCTTCCCAATATCCCATCTAATCCTGCCCTCTGGCAGTGGGAAGCCATTCCCTGTGTGCTGTCCCTCCAGCCCTTGTCCCAGGTCCCTGGAGCCCCTGTCCCCAGCTCTCCTTGGAACCCCTTCAGGCACTGGAAGGGGCTCCAAGGCCTCTCTGGAGTCTTTTCTTCTCCAGGCTGACACACACACTCATCCCATCCCATCCCATCCCACCCCTGCCCTGGGCAGGGACACCTCCCACTATCCCAGGTTGCTCCAACCTGTCCCTGGACACTCCCAGGGGTGGAGCAGCCCCTGGGCAATCCCCCATTTCCAGGCAGGACCTTCACCCCCAGGACCTGACCCCAACTCCCACGCCCTGTGTGAGCCCCTGCTGAGGGTGGAGGGCTCTGAATGTCCGATTTGGGGCAACCCCTCCCTTTTCCCAAGGTCCCTCCCAGCCCCTCCTCCCGAAGCAGGACGGGGGATGGAGCCCCGGGACACTCACAGTAGCTGATGGGGTTCAGTCCCTCCCCGCTGAGCCTGTTGGGGAGCAGATGAGGAGCAGATCAGAGCCAAATTTAGGACACAGGCAGAGGAACCAACCCCTGACCAGGGAAAACCGAGAGCTGCCGAATTCCCGAAGGGATTCTGCCCCCACCTGCTCTCCTCCCCTTCCAGCAGCTTCCTGTAGGTCGCGATCTCGATGTCCAGGGCCAGCTTGACGTTCATGAGCTCCTGGTATTCCCGGAGCTGCCGGGCCATGTCGGCCTTCGCCTTCTGCAGGGCGTCCTCCAGGTCCATCACCTTGGCCTTGGCGTCCTTGAGGGCCAGCTCCCCGCGCTCCTCGGAGTCCCCGATGGCCGTCTGGATGGTGGCACACTGCAAGGCAGGGCTGGGCTCCCAACGCTGCTCTGCCCTCGGGGGGGACGGTCCCCCAAGGGAGAAAACCCCTCTGGTTTCCTGGGATGTTCATGGAATGAGCTACTCCCGAGCTCCTCCACCCCCGGCTGGAGCTGGAACGCCAGCCCGGCAACGACGGCTCAAAAATGGAATTTGAGAGCCTGGAGCCCTTTCCAGGAGGGAGTTCAACGCTCCAGTGAGGCTGTTAAAGCCCCTGAGCAGCAAAGCAGAGCTGAGGCAGCACCGAACGGGGCTCCCCGGGCTCCTCCAGCCCGTCCCTACCTGGTTCCGGGTGTTCTCGATCTCGGAGCGGATCCTCTGGATGAGCCGGTTGAGCTCCGAGATCTCCCCCTTGGTGTTGCGCAGGTCGTCGCCGTGTCTGCCCGCCGTGGCCTGCAGCTCCTCGAACTGAGGGGCAGGAGGGAAAGTGAACCCTCTGGGGTGTCCCAGGGGACTAAAACCCCTCACACTGAGGGGCAGAAGGGAGAATGAACCCTGTGGGGTGTCCCAGTTCACTGAAACACTTCAAACTGAGGGGCAGAAGGGAAAGTGAACCCTCTGGGGTGTCCCAGGGGACTGAAACCCCTCAAATTGAGGGGCAGAAGGGAGAATGAACCCTCTGGGGTGTCCCAGTTCACTGAAACCCCTCAAACTGAGGGGCAGAAGGGTGAATGAACCCTCTGGGGTGTCCCAAGGGACTAAAACCCTTCAAACTGAGGGGTGGAAGGCAGAATGAACCCTCTGGGGCATCCCAAGGGACTGAAGCTTCTCAGACTGGGGGGCAGAAGGGAGAATGAACCCTCTAGGATGTCCTAAGGGGCTGAAACCCCTCAAACTGAGGGGCAGAAAGGAGAATGAACCCTCTGGAGTGCCCCAATTCACTGAAACCCTTCAAACTGAGGGGCAGAAGTAAAAGTGAACCCTCTGGGGTGTCCAAATTCACTGAAACCCCTCACACTGAGGGGCAGAAGGACAAGTGAATCCTCTGGGATGTCCCAATTCACTGAAACCCCTCAAACTGAGGGGCAGAAGGGAGAATGAACCCTCTGGGGCATCCCAAGGGACTGAAACCCCTCACACTGAGGGGCAGGAGGAAAAATGAACCCTCTGGGATGTCCCAATTCACTGACCCCCTCAAACTGAGGGGCAGAAGGGAGAATGAACTCTCTGGGGTGTCCCAATTCACTGAAATCCCTCAAACTGAGGGGTAGGAGGGAGAATGAACCCTCCAGGGTGTCCCAATTCACTGAAACCCCTCACACTGAGGGGTAGAAGGGAAAGTGAACCCTCTGGGGTGTCCTAAGGGACTAAAACCCCTCAAATTGAGGGGTAGAAGGGAGAATGAACCCTCTGGAGTGTCCCAATTCACTGAAACCCCTCAAATTGAGGGGTAGAAGGGAGAATGAACCCTCTGGAGTGTCCCAATTCACTGAAACCTCTCACACTGAGGGGCAGAAGGGAGAATGAACCCTCTGGAGTTTCCCAGTTCACTGAAACCCATCACACACTGAGGGGTAGAAGGGAAAGTGAACCCTCTGGGATGTCCCAAGGGACTGAAACCCCACAAATTGAGGGGCAGAAGGGAAAGTGAACCCTCTGGGGCGTCCCAAGGGAATGAAACCCCTCACACTGAGGGGCAGAAGGGAAAGTGAACCCTCTGGGGCATCCCAAGGGAATCAAACCCCTCACACTGAGGGGCAGAAGGGCGAATGAACTCTCTGGGGTGTCCCAGGGGCCAAGCCGTGGCTCCAACAGCCCCATTCCATGATTTCCCGTGGGATTCCGGGGCCCTTCACCTTGGTCTGGTACCAGGCCTCGGCCTCGGCGCGGCTGCGGTTGGCGATGTCCTCGTACTGGGCCTTGACCTCGGCGATGATGCTGCTCAGGTCCAGGTCGCGGTTGTTGTCCATGGACAGGATGACGGCCGTGTCGGACACTTGGGCGCTGAGCTGGGCCAGCTCCTGCAGGGAAACACGTGGGAATCACTCCCCTCCTTCCCTCTGGGCGGTCCCCGGTCGGGGGTGACACCGGGACAGGGATTTGGGGTGTGTCGGTACCGCCTCGTAGAGGGCGCGCAGGAAGTTGAGTTCGTCGCTCAGCGCGTCCACCTTGGCCTCCAGCTCCACCTTGGTCATGTAGGCAGCGTCCACGTCCTGCAAAAGAGCAGCCACGGGGGCGTCTGGAGCCTCCTCTCACCCCAGAAGAGGCGCTTTGGCTCGGCAGTCACGGAATCATGGAATGGTTGGGGGAGCAGCCGGGCTCGGCACAGAGCACTGGGGAGAGGGGCAGCTCTTGCCCCAAAAAAGTGGGATTGGGAAGGGGATAAGGAGAGAAATCCCAGCTGTTTGGCCTCGGCACCTGGAGTTCCTGGCGCTTCTGGCCCCCCTTTGTCTCCCCACAGCCTGTTCTTGCCCAGGTGAGCCCCGGGTGTGTGGTGGGACAGGAGCAGGAGGAGATTTTCGGCCACCCCTCAGCCCCTTCCATTCCTTTCCCCCAAAACCACGATCTCAGTGGGGGTTTAAAGCCCTTCCCAAGGACCAGGACACAGCTCCACAAGATCTCCCAAGCCTTGGGACATTCCCAGGGCTGGGGTGGGCTCAGCATCCCGACCCCTCCCGTCTCACCCACCTTCTTGAGCACCACGAACTCGTTCTCGGCCGCCGTGCGCCGGTTGATCTCCTCCTCGTACCTGCAGGGATGGAGGGGAAAAAGCTGCTGGATCACACCTGGGCAAGCAGAACAGGTGCCCAGGTAGGGCTGCGAGGGGATCTGGGCATCTCCAAGTCAACCTTCCAGCTCAAAGGTCCCCTCTCCTCAAAGGGCTGAAAGGACAGTTTTGATTTAAGGCTGGAGGGACGAGGAGGGCAGAGCTGGTTTAGGGGATTTTCCTCTGCAAGTGCCACCACAAGGTGTCATGTCCTGGCTGAGTTGGCATTTCCTGATGGGAAAAATGTCCATGGACCCTTTCTGGGATCCTCCAAGGAGAGAAACCTCAGAGCAGTGGTGCATTAGGAGGGATTAACTGGGTTCTGTTACGGGCTACAGCACAAACTGGAGATACTTTTTCCCCTTTCCTGTAGAAATTTCCACGAGTATCTCAGGTCTGGTGTTTGCCTTCCAGAAATGGGCATTTTTAAGATTAACCACAGAATCACAGAGAAAAAAACCATCTGCTGAGTTGGAAGGGACCCACGAGGACCTCCCAGTCCAAGCCCTGGCCCTGCCCAGACCACGCCAAAAATCCCCCCAGTCCCAAAATCCCAACTCCTGAAGGGTGTGGTCCAAATCACCAGACCACCAGGTATCCCCCAGAACTTTGGACAAGCTGCAAGGACAGTGTGCCCTGAAAAAGATGAAGATGAGGAAGAAAGGGGCCCAAAACACCCCCCCAACTCAATTCCTGAAGGGGGGGTTGGAGGGTGGAACAGGGAGAAGGTCGGGGGGTGGATAAATCAGGGATTGGAGGGACATTATTATAAAACTGTAACACTGGGTCAGGGGTGGATAAATCAGGGCATTATTATAAAATTATAAAATTATTATAGAATATATAATGGACATTATTATAAAACTGTAACACTGGGTCAGGGGGTGGATAAATCAGGGATTGGAGGGACATTATTATAAAACTGTAACACTGGGTCAGGGGGTGGATAAATCAGGGATGGAAGGGACATTATTATAAAACTGTTACACCGGGTCGGGGGGTGGGAATCAGGGCATTATTATAAAATGATTATAAAATGATTATAAAATATATAATGGACATTATTATAAAACTGTAACACTGGGTCAGGGGGTGGATAAATCAGGGCATTATTATAAAATGATTATAAAATATATAATGACCATTATTATAAAACTGTAACACTGGGTCGGGGGTGGATAAATCAGGGCATTATTATAAAATTATGAA